>NW_013667378.1:101543-115143 GCF_000517525.1 Limulus polyphemus | reverse complement strand
CCGTTGGGCGTTATAATGTGACGGTCAATCCCACTATTCGTTGGTAAAGAGTAACCCAAGAGTTGGCGGTGGGTGGTGATGACTAGCTCCCTTCCCTCTAGCCTTACACTGCTAAATTAGGGACGCCTAGCGCAGATAGCCCTCGTGTAGCTTTGCGCGAAATTCAAAACAAACAAACACTACTGATGTTTGTGCACAGCATGAGTGTGCATTAGGTTTTGTCATCGTAATTGTTATATTATTGTGTTTCGTAAATTGTCTAGTTTGAAATACTTGCTATAAACAACAAACGTTTAGGAATAACTAATTTCATCAAGTATAACAGCTTTTTTTCCAAAATACTTTGAAAATCAAGGAAAATAATGTCTAGAAGCTACTTCAGTTTTCAACGATGCTGTTAAACTCAAAGTTACACAATGTGCGATCTGTGATATGTCCATCAGGTGTATCAAAACCAAGTTTTTAGCGCTTTAAGCCTTCAGATTTTCCACTAAGACACTGGAGACAATTGAGTTTTTCTTCTACGTAAAGAAACATAATAGTGACGTTTATTGTTTGTTTTCAATTTCGTGCAAACCTACACGAGGGCTATCTGCGTTAGCCGTCCATAATTTAGCAGTATAAAACTATAGGGAAAGCAGCTAGTCATCACCACCATCGCTAACTCTTGGGCCACTCTTTTACCAACGAAAAGTGGGATTGATTGTCACAATATAACGCCCCTACGGCTGAAAGAGCGAGAATGTTTGATGGGACAGGGATTCGAACCCGCGACCCTCAGATTGCGAGTAGACCGCCCTATCGGGCCGTGACGTCTAATTGGCTCTCTGTGAAAAAAGAATAAAATTATAGTAGTCACTTTTGTTCTGCGAATTCTTACGATTGTTTAGAAATATTGGAAATGTACTATTATATGGATCTAAGGAAATAATACTGTTAATGTTTTTAATTCATAGTAAAATATTAAGTACTGCAATGCAAAAAACACCTCAGCCAAGAATAACGCAACGTTTGATATTTCATTGAGTTAACGTAGCGATAGTTTTGTTGGGCGAACAAAGTTTTATTAATATTGGAAAACTAGCTAGATTCATTAACTCATAAACATAAACACGCACACATATATATGAGCTCATACAGATAATATAAACACGCACACATATATATGAGCTCATACAGATAATATAAACACGCACACATATTTTATATTATCTGTATGAGCTCATATATCACGCACACATATATATGAGCTCATATAGATAATATACTTGGATTTGTGCATGTAATATTTACATATAATAATAATAATAAGCATCATTTTCTATATTTTTGGAAAATGTAAAACTTCGATTAAAATACTCACATCAATTATAACTTGTGGAAGTGTTATCTAAAAAAGTAGAACCCTTACCGTGTGCAAATATACTATTTATCAGATTTCAATTCTATTCATAAACCTCAACCATATCAATCTTATCCTGTAGGAATGTCATCTAAAGAAGTAGAACCATCACGGTGTACAGAAAAACTAATTATCAGATTTAACACCCATTCACAATCCTCACATGAGGAATAGAATTAGAATTCGAGTTTAAAGTTAAGGACCGATGTGGATGTTCAAACCCACATAAACCCAATTCTTAACTAGTATCTATTGGCCACAGTGTATTATGACATATAATTAAATGCCAAGTAAAAATATGTAACGAAAGGCTACACTATAAACTGACGTCATCAAAAACATTCGTTATATTAGGTTAGTTATTCACTCTCATTTATACGTTCTGCTTTGATTTCAAAAGTTGAATGTGTTGAAGGCAAATGGAATTTTAACCTGTTTAGTTACATTCCAGAAACCTCTATAGAAACTTCATTCTAGAAACCCCATCTCTATAGAAGAATGGCAAAGAAAAATAGAAGTACGGTATTGTGTCACAAGTAATCTTTTATTTTTACTTTGAAAAGTAATTTTATCACTCCAGTTCTTAAATGAAGCTTCTGTACCGTACAAACAGAAAAACGGCTGCTCAGGGTAACGTAAAGCTCTAGAACGAAATTTATCTGTGGCAGTTTTGTTTTTTTTATTGTCAACATCAGTTAATTCAGGATTGTAGCACTTTCAGTATAAAAGTATATTGTTGTTTATTCGAATAAGAATACAAAGAATTTAATATCAACGCCAGGAAAACCACTTTCTTCTTCTTCTGTTTGTCTAATTTATTAGGTGTTTTATGACATGATTTTAAAAAGATAAAACTTCAATATAAATATATTTCAAGCTTTCAGATGGAGTAATAAATGTCGGAAAAAACTACATAAATTCTTGTTAGAACGCCTTTATTAATTTTATTCCAATTCCTTTAGTTTATGAATATTGAACACCTCTTTAAGGGTATTTTTTATATTTTCAACAATGAACATCGAAAATTCCTTGTTATTATGTTTCCTCTTTCTTTTTTATAATTTCAAAAGTCTCTTGTCAATGTCAATGTAATGTATGTTGTTGTTGTTTTTTAATTTCATGGAAAGCTAATTATCTGCATTAACCGTCCTTAATTTTGAAGTGATAAACTAGATAGAAGGCAGCTAATCAACATCACCCACTGCCGACTCTTAAACTACTCTAGATTTTAAAACAAAGGTATTTTACTTGGTTTCGAACTTTCATATTCTTGAAAAAGAGTATAATCTGTTTCTATAATTACAAATTATAAATATTATTTATTTCTTTAAATTCATAAAAATTTGTAAATGGTTTCAATTTGCAAATTAAACTTGTAGGTATACAAAATACTGAGCATCGTGCATCATACAAGGTCGATACTTCCACAGTGTTTTTGTATTACTTTTTTTAAGTTAGGCTACATACTGCAAAGTTTACTTCAGGTAAAGTAGTTATTTTCGTTCAGTAAATGTTTGAGTGGTTTAGCCAGCAGTTAAGAAAACCTTGCAGAGTTGGTTCAACCAAAACGTCTAAAATTTAGTACATCTGGAGTATCACTAAAAGAAATTAGAAACATCTAACGAATTATATGAATATATATATATATGTATATATAAATATACATATTTTTTTTCTGCATTATGTTTCAACGAATTAAATAGCATTATGTAACAATATGTTGTAGGGCTGGGAAGTTTTAGAAAAAAAAATCCTGTCCTGATTCATTATGGAGAGTATTGAACTTGTAACATTTCTTAGTAATGTTAGAAAATACTTGACCAACTTACATAAAAATCTACATAAGCCTTTTTCGACTGCATAATCATGAATATATATATGTGTATATATTTTGAAAACAGGTTAAAAAACCCAATAGTGAGTCCCTTAGAACAAGAAATTCTATTTGAAATAAAGTTTGGAGACCAAACAACTTTTTTTTGATATCTTTGTATTTTGTTTTAGCAATATATTATGACTATCAAATCTGAAATTGCAAATAATGATATTATTATGACTCCAGAGTCCGAAAGTACCAATTATTTTATCATTGTTTTAGAATGGAAGTGTTCTTGGTGATATTAATTTTGTATCTGCGGTTTCTAGTGTTGTAAGCCCGCATACAAACCGCTATGCCACTGAGAAGGGAAGGGGGATCACTATACGTAAGCAGCCATGTTATTACGTAGATACTAAATAGATACGTCAAATTTTATAGACAATGTATTCTCATTGTTATAAGAACCCTACTTTTTTATACACTCCTCCTATTAAATGTCTGTCTCTGTAATTTGTATTTCACTTTATTTGTATTGGATGTTTTTTGAGTATTTTTGGTTTTAAAAAAATATCAAAGATATAGAGATACTATTGCATTATGTTCTCTTTTCTACTTGTAATAAATTTTACAACTAAATCAATAGCATTGTTACGACAGATAAAATCATGCACAATGGTATCTAAATAGCTTCAAGTACCCGTACATGTACGTCAACAAAATTACCTCTACCTCAACACATTATAAAACTTAAGGTGTTAATCATGTTTTATTATTCTCAGTTGAGCCATTTTTACTATATTTTAGTAAATAAGTTCATAGTTTGTTGCATAAATAGTGATGATATTATATTCTTTACACAAGTAAGAAATATTTTGATCATCATAATATTAAAACAACAACAAAAACCAACAATATTAAGCTCAAAGAAATTTATTTCAAATCAAAGTTAAATGACAATATACAAATACACAAAACTAACTGCAATTTTAGTTTGAATCTGAGCAATTTTTTCGTGTGAGCAATGTTGGAGTTTGTTGCTGTTCTTTTACAGAAAATGCCCGGCGTGGCCAGGTGGTTAGGGCGCTCGACTCCCAATCTGAGGGTGGAGGGTTCAAATCCACGTCCCATCAAACATTCTCCCCCTATCAGCTATGGAGGTGTTATAAAGCTACGGTCGATCCCACTATTCTTTGGTAAAAGAGTAGCCCAAGAGTTGGCGGTGGGTGGTGATAACTAACTGCCTTCCCTCCATTCTTTCGCTGCTAAATTAGGGACGGCTAGCGTTGATAGCACTCGTGTAGCTTTGCGCGAAATTCATTACAAACCAAACAAATTTATAAAAAAAACTTTCATATATTCTGTTAATATGATTCTTTTTCTCATGTATAAGTGCTTAAAATACACTCTGTAGCCACTGTGTTTTCACATTTTATAGCATTGGTTCAGATATGGTTTTTTACTTGAATTTGTAAGTCATGCATCTTTAAGCTTTATTAAAAAACAGAATCGCTTATTTTACAAAAACATAAACAAATCTGGGAATATTTAAATAGTCTCATTAAAATAACCAGTAATATTAGATAAGAAGAATAAAACTCCCCAAAGGAAACTCAAACGAAGTTTGAGGAGTACTTTTTAAAGTATACTATCTGATGGTACCTGTTAAAAAAACAAAAATTCTATAAATTATGTTGTAGACTGCTTTTGACACCACTTTGTTATGGGTCGACTTCAACGTTATTAAGGTTGTACTTATTTCTATCAGGAATTGACTCATACTAACATACATAACAAATTTCTGATTATTACTAGTATCAACAACACAGAAGAAAATTAGGTTTCGTTTCTTATTGACAGCATTTTACTTTCTTCTTCCGCCTCTCTCGATTTACTCCTTCGCTCTCACATCTTCCGGTCTTCTTTTTACCTGTTAAGCGCCTGTGTTTTATATTTCTTTCTTAAAAAACATTCCACCAGGTACCTTTCTGTCCGACTCTGCACACCTGTTTTTTATAATTAATGATTATAACGTTTATAATCATAAGGAGTAGTGTAAACCCTATGGCTGCTAAACAAGAAAGGCAGGGCGATAGTTCCTGTAATGCTTTAACTGATTAGCGCTGTAATCCCTAATCCCTTAGGAATTGACCAAAAGCCGGCCACTTTCTCACCTCTCTCAACCCCAACCAGTTTTTACACTGAACTTTACAACAAAGAATAGGGTTAGATAATGTTTCCTTTCCTTATTTATTTTGTTATTAAATCCCTAACGAACTCATTAGGTGCTAGACTGATACACTACTTTCTAGAAAGTAAAAATTGACTCATTTAACTGATTTTTTACTTATGTCTCAAAATTCAAAGCCAAAAGTCAATAAAATGTTTGGAAATCATACAAATAGGTTTCGAAAGAACAACAGGGATTTTCTGGTTAGATTTTCCGACTAACTGACATGTATGACAAGTTTTACAAAACTGAGAAACGTCTTGCCTAATTTTTGGCCAAAAGCAATGTCTCATAATTTTGTCACATGTCTTGTTGACACCTAAATGACCTCTCATGGGGAGTTCATGGGCAACTTTCAATATTTCAGAACGATATGCTTTGGGAACAACGATTTGATAAATAATAGCCCAGTCCTCTGAAGCTGGCACATCTGGTGGTCTCCATTTCCTCATAAGCACACAATTTGTGAAAAACAAAAATAACCATTTGTAACTTTCTCCAGTTCATCTTTTGGAAGTGCATATTTAAATAGTGAATAGATCTGCAGATCCTTTTCTTGCTCAGCGTTCAGTTTACTTTTAGTAAATGGAACTTCACTGGATGAATCAGATCCCGTCACGTCCATCCTTGTCACTCACCAAGGTATTATCAGTAGGACGATCATCCCCAAGATCCTCGTCGGATCCAAAAATGTCTGAGCCAAATCTATAACATCGTCCTATGAATCCATGTTTTTGGCTTAATTTCTTAGCCTGAGCTCGAGTCACAGCACACGAGGAAAACACATCGGGATTCTCCTCAACGACAACATCATCTTTAGATCAAACCGTGATCGGCTTACTAACCATTTTAGGTTCGGCAATAAGTTTTCCCCAGCCAAATCGTTTCCCAACAACAATGATACACCCTCAATTGGCAGAGTAGGTCTTAATCCAACCACAACTGGTCCCGAAACTAGGTCTGATGCTAAATAAATGTTATGAAGAGGAACTTTAACAAAACCACCCTCAATTACCTGAGCAATAACAGACTCACCAGTTGCAGAACTCGAATCTAAAGACAATATACTTTCTAACAAAAATAATTGAGTCGCCTCAGTATCATGTAGAATACGTATGGTTATGGGATTGCCAGTGTCATTTGTCAAAGACACAGAACCAACAGACACAAAAGGTCTAAATTCCTCCCTGATTACATCATCCTTTATATCAGTGGCCACATCAACAATATTGGGTGATCTGGTGAAACTACGTCCATATGTGGAGACAAGTGCACTGGGTGTTGCCTCCTTTTCTTTTTTCTTTTTCAAACTCCAACAATCGGGCATAACATGACCAGGCCTTGATTGTTTCAGAGAAGTTTTATCCTGACTATCAGAAGATTTCGAACTAGAGGAGCTGGATTTTTTAGAAGAATCATCACCTTTAGTAGTTTGAACAGATACAGGTTTTTGTTGAGATGGTAGGAATTTCTTTTTATGAAAAGTGGTTGTATGTGTTAAAGTGTAGAGATCGGAAAGAGCGTTTGCTTCCTGTAGTGTTTCAACTTTCTTTTCATCCAAGTAAGGTTTTAGGTCGTCACGTGCACAACGTTTAAATTCCTCAATTAGACATAATTGTCTTAGTTTGTCGAAACTGTTGCCAATATGCATAGAACTGTGCCATCGATCAAAATATACCTCTTTTTCGTAAGGAAATTCCATATAAGTTTGATTATCTTATTTACGATATCCTCGAAATTTTTGGCGATAAGCCTCTGGTACTAACTTGTATGCTTTGATAATAGCTGCTTTAACCTTATCATAATTCGTACAATCTTCTAAAGAGAGAGCAGCATAAGCTTCTTGTGCTTTACCAGTTAAAACACTTTGTAATAATAATAACCATTTTTCTGTGGACCATTCCATGGTTTGAGCAACCTTCTCAAAATATGGGAAATATTTATCAACTTCATTTTCATTAAATGGTGGTACTTTAACGTATCGATTAAGTTCAAAGCTGTCATTTTGCCTTAGTCTATTGGAGTTTAGTCCAATTTTCATTTGTTTCAGTCTAATTTCTTTTTCGGCTTCAATGCAAGCTTTTCGGCCTCGAGACGTTTATTTTCTTTTTCAGCTTCAATACTAGCTTGTTCTTTCTGGGCTTCAATACGAGCTTGTTTATTTTCAGCTTCAATTCGAACTTGTTCTTTTTCTTTCTTGGCTTCGATACGGGCTTGTTCTTTCTCGGCTTCGATACGAGCTTGTTCGAGCTCGAGTTGTTTAAGTTTTAGCTGGATCTCTAATTTATCTTTATCATTCATCCCCTATTGGCTAGTAAGGACACTAGAGTATTCCTCTAATGCTTCCTCAGGCAACAAATCATAATCGACTAGTATTTCAATAACTCGCTTTTCAGTTAATTTTTTCTCATTGATTTTTTTAATTCTAGTTCTAAAACTTATTATATTTTTTATATTTTTCTAACGGACTTACAACGCTAGAATCCGGGTTTCGATACCCGTGGTGGGCAAAGCACAGATAGCCTATTGTGTAGCTTTGTGCTTAATTACCAACAGACGAACAAATATTTTTCTAGTTGTTCGAGAGAGGGTGATTCAAGAAAATCTTAAAAATCAGACATGATCAAATCTTGTTGGCACTGATAGATATAGATTAAGTTGTGATTCAAATTTTAATTTAGATTGCATTTTATCTCTGATTCAAATCTCGGACACGAGCCCCCAATTTATTATGTTACATACATACATATATTGTTGATTCTCACACTCGAGAATCTTCTTCAACTTTAGAAAATAGGCAGGAGTTTCGCAATACATATTAAACAGTATAAGTTATGTATATTTCTAAACATAAATTTAATTCAAACAAACATCGATATTAAAATAAGTATATAATAATAAATCCGTCACAAACTACTAAATTAGGAACGGCTAGCACAGATAGCCCTCGTGTAGCTATGCGCAAAATTGTTAACAAACCAAACAAAACAAGCCTATCCCTCATTTACTCCAGCGCCATTGAGTTCATTTCTCAAGAATCCTTGTCTGGCTACAAATTTGAAGAAACACTGTTCTCTTACTCCTCGGTGACACAAATTGAGCTACCATAAGCTCCAAAACAGGTATAAAGTTACCAAAGAGAATATCATTACGTTTGTCAGGAAAGCAGATCAGGTTACCTACATTACAATAATAAATCAGGTCCATCACATACAAACTACAATAGTACCTTTAGCTAACTGAACGTTTCAGATTACCAGACTCCATGTGCACACGCTTATGCTTTAGTTGTCTTAAAATAGTTTTCCTTTTCTTCTTCTTTTTTTAACAACCGTTAAATATATTTAAAAATGAAAAAAAACAGTATTTTTCTTTCCTGTTCATCATTATCTAAGCTGATATATTTTATCATTACAAATATATATCCTCGTTCTGGGAATATTTATTTTAGTTGTCTGATTCTCAATTCATATGCATGAATACAGAAAGGATGTCTCATTAATTAAAACATAAACGCATTACTGGCACTGACAATAACTTTATTGTTTGGATATTCAACATCTTTCTGTTAATCCTAAATTGTTATTCCTAACGACATAAACTTTACGGTGGCTGTTTCAGTCTGCGTATTAATAAAATTCACGTGAGTCTCATTTTACATATTTTGTTTCATATGAGTGTGTTATCGACGTCATGAATTATTTGATAGTCGAATAACCTTTTTAGATTATACTCTTTTTGTTTTCTTCATATTTTTATGTGAGATATTAATATTTTATTTTGCTATTCAAGTAGATAGTTTCAGTAAATTCTAATATTCGTTTTGTTAATTGTTTCCTTGGGGGCAATGCACATATTTTATATCGGCTTTTTCTACATTTTTACCTCCCCCCTTTATAACACATTACAACAAACATGAAACCTCCTCTCACTTTTCCATATAACAAAACTAGGACTGTAATCGTTTAAGCTGTTCATCACCATTTAAACGTTTAGCTTTATTGCTCAACGTTTACACAAAGAGAGTGCAGTGAGTGATATTAAGAATTCAAATTCAGAGATTCAGCCAGATGTTCTTTTTATTTTGTGTTTTATTAATTCTCTAAATATTTAAGTGGGTCCGTTCAATTCCATTAAAGCGACATATTTTACTATTTTCCCAATTTTTCAATAGTTAAATTAAATTTAAAATAAAAGATATGGTATACATATTATCTATAGGAATGTATGATAAATACGCACATAATAGGCTGTATAATGGGCTTAGTTTAGGCTGTAATTATATTTTATAACTCATAATTATAAAGGCATAAAAATTAAGATAAAATGAATAAGAAAAAGGCTAACCGAAGAAGAACGTTAAAAATATAAGTGTAAACTGACAGTCCTAAACAAAAGGATCTATTAATTGATTGTTGTCCATGAACTTTCTGCCATCCAGCTACATCGTTAACAATGGCGATGACCATATAATATAATGTTTGAATAATGTGTACGTCTGTCGTGGCCATTTTCTCTTCTGTAACCCATTCAACTCCTCGTCGTTCTCCAATATCGAGCTCTCCCCTGTACACGTACGTTCTCTTTGACATCGTCTTGCTGCTACACGGATCGATCCACGTTTCTCCAACAAGACATCTTCGTCCTTCTTGTGAACCTCTCGGAGATGATAAAGTACGGATTTCTTTGAAGTATGATAGAGTCTAAGTGCTGACTAAATTTAAGGGAAGGCAAAGTTGTATGTCAACTGTTGGTATGAAGACAGCAAGGCCAGAGAGTTGATTGATTGCACACCAAGCAGGATCATTTTGTACACCTTGTTCTGCTCCTTGTTCAGAAGCACTCACTGGGTAACCAGTGATAACTGTTGAGCTCTAAATGTCTGTTAATCTGTCTGTAACAAACTCGAAGTTACTTCTTTTCAATTTGTCGTCAACAGTGACGTATTGCGAAATAAGGTGAAAGCCATAGTGGTCGTGTGGTAGAATAATCCAGCAAGATCATGACATAGTGAAGACACCCTCTACTCCAGCCTATTAAAAGCACTTCGGCCATGTACCTGAGTCAAAATAAATATTGCATCAAGATTATAATCCTTCAAATGTAGAAATGTAAAGTATATATTGTCTTTGAATACATTGAGGTTTTGTCAGAGCTTCCGTCGGTTGAAATGATAACGATGGGCTTCACTCTATCTGTAAATTGGACCTGAGTAAGAAACAGTAAACTGGAAGTTCTAGAGGTTTAGCTTCATAATTCAGCCTGTCTCAACACTTGGAATTAGGTTGTGTGGCGGATAGGCAACAAAGTAGTGGTTTGGCATCTGAACTTCGTATTACAATATTACAAGTGCCTCACCTAGAAAACTTGTTTATTGATAGCACAAACATCTATCAGGACGCAAGCCTTGTCATCTTGAGAAATGGAAGATACTCCAGTGCATTACATGAACTATCTGCAAATAATATGTCAGGATGTTGAACCCTGCTGTTATTTTCATTCCTTTTGATGTCATCAGAAGTAGTTATTACATGTCTCTTTCTTTCTTTGACAGCATTTTTAAGTATAAATCTCAAATACGACTCAGCAAAAATCCTTTTCGCTTTAATGCCTCGTGCAAATCATCCAAGGTTTGGCATGAGTAAGCAATCTCAGATCTTTTCTCATCAGCTTCAGCAGCCATAATAGCATTGTTAACAATGGCCTTTATTAAGCCTGGTTGGACCTCATTCAACGATGATCTTCCAACACCATTTCACGAATATAACTTCTTTTGAGCCTCTAGGTTTCTGCTGATTGTCTTGCAAACAACATTCTTCTTTTTCCGCTTTTTTATTACCTATCTACATTATCTTCCATTTTCTTCATCTTTTTTCGCATCGACAAATGCAATCTTGGCACGTATCACCTTTGAATTTGATTTCTGCAAAAACTTGAAATTCACACCGAGCAATAAGTTTTTTAAAACATTTTCAAGGTGAGAACACTTGATTCTTTTGCATATGCTGTTATGCTTTTATTCCAGTGATTATAATTGTAACATTTACGTTATAACAATTGAAAATATTTATTTAAATAGTTTATAAATCCTATTAATGAAGCATGAAGAAATAGTAAATTAAATAATCAATTTTGGTTTTATTTTATTTGAACTTATACAAACAGATCATTTTAATATATTTTTATTGTAATATCAATACATATAAGACCATAATCAAATTAGCTTTTATATCATCCGAATTATTGCACAAATATTCAGTGTGTTTGTTTTAATACACAAATGATATTGTATGTAATATCAATACATATAAGACCATAATCAAATTAGCTTTTATATCATCCGAATTATTGCACAAATATTCAGTGTGTTTGTTTTAATACATAAATGATATTGTATGTAAAAAGTTTTTTTAACTTCGGATAGAATAAAAGCATAGAAGACTTCGTTGTGATGGCTAATATTTGAAGCTTCTTAATTTTACTTGCAGTTCTGATTCTCAACTCTTCTTTGATTTTACATTCTTTATTTAGCTTATTTCGTAAATCTACTGTTCCATCCTGCTGCACTTTTACACCTAGTTGTGAGTCTGCCTTTTTGAAACCTGCAAATAACTTTTCAAATCCCACAACGTTCACAGATCCTGAATTTGGTGCGGCAAGGCGAATTTGCTGTATGTAATGTGTTTGTGTTGATGCTTGTGTAGTTTGTATCGTTGATACATGCCAAATTTTCTAGTTATTGAGAATTTATTTGGTCTGGCATGGTCAGGTGATTAAGGCACTCAACTCGCAATATGAGGGGCGCGGATTCGAATCCCTATCACACCAAACATGCTCGCCCTTTCAGCCGTGGGGGCGTTATAATGTGACGGTCAATCCCACTTTTCGTTGGTAAAGGAGTAGCCCAAGAGTTGGCGGTGGGTGGTGATGACTAACTGCCTTTCCTCTAGTCTTACACTGTTAAATTACAGACGGCTAGCGCATATAGCCCTCGTGTAGCTTTGTGCGAAATTCAAAAACAAACATAATTTATTATTTTTTAAATATAATCAAATTGTATTTTGAATCATATTCCTATCCTATTAAAATAGTAATAATTAATTATGGATTTTAATATTGATATTGGACATTGGTATAATAAATCAGATTATAGTTAATAAAGTATTTAGCGTAGAATGTATATTTTATGAACAATAACGTTTTAGGATGTTTTAAATATGTAGATATTGTTATATAACAAAACACATTGCACTCTTCCCTACCTTTTATAAAGCAATATAACAAAACTATGACCACCACCACCCTCTCCTTAAAGCGTTGAATAATATGTGCACGTTCTGTTGCCTTCATTTGAGAACATTTTTAGTTTTTAGAATTAGCCATGTTAACTTACACCCATTTGTTCTATTTTGCTTACTTCTCACAAATTCTCACCTTATTCATGTGTCACACACGTTTGATTAGTCGATTACCACAGCTCTCACCTTATTCATATGTCACACACGTTTGATTAGTCGATTACCACAACTCTCACCTTATTCATGTGTCACACACGTTTGATTAGTCGATTACCACAACTCTCACCTTATTCATGTGTCACACACGTTTGATTAGTCGATTACCACCTTTCCTAACTTTTCTGTTCCCAATTCGGTACACATTTTATTACCATACCTTTTTGTTGCTTCTGATGTTTTCTTTCTTTGTAGTTAAGCACAAAGCTACACAATGGGCAATCTGAGTTCTGCCCACCACGGGTATCGAAACCCGGTTTTTAGCATTGTAACTCCGCAGACATACCGCTGTGCCACTGGGGCAATCATACATAAGCATCATAATCAAAAGCGTCAAACAAAACAATAATAAATCATCTAACAGCATCACTAGTCATGTTGCAATAAGAAAACATAGGAACCCACTAACTACGTCATACAGCGACAAACAAGACAAGAATATACTAAGTAAGTACCTTAACAATCATAGTGTAACAAACTGGGCAATAAGAACTCAACAAACTACATTAACTCCTTCACTTTCATAGGCATATATATATATATATATATACACTAGCTGGAGTACCCCTTCCCCGGACGGAAGTTATGTAAATTTATGATTAATGAAAGGTTATCTTAGGACATGAAAAGTTGCTTCC
>NW_013667378.1:97314-100709 GCF_000517525.1 Limulus polyphemus | reverse complement strand
CCACATTTAGTGAAGGTCCATCAACAGGGGGCGAAGTAGTGGTAAAAACCGCAAAAACGCCCATGAAACCGAAAACACAAAATGTACCCCCGCATGGACCTAATGAGCCTCTAATTTTGGTGAAGAGTTCATCCACACCCTATGAAGTACTTGCATGGACATACAACAGACTGTATTATTATGTATATATATATATATATCGCCTCCTCCTCCTTGCGGCATTGCCATGTGGTTTTGGAATTCTGTAACAACATGAAAAATGGGTATTCTCTTTAAAAATTCCTAAAGTTTACAAGTTTCAAGTAAGTAATAAAATACTTAAATATGTGTGACTGCTTTAGCTTTATATTGTTTATCTAAAATAAACATTGTAATGGGCAACTTGTTTTTCTATAGATGTAGCTGTCAAAGTGTTAATAATCCTAGTGCAAGAAACAAAATAGTAAGAACAGGCTAGCTACGTTAATATAGATAGGGCAACTGAGTAAACAAAACAACGAACATAAAAGACAATAACAAAGTAAGTACGTCGTTAATCATAAGAAACTATACTATACAAAATATAATCAACAAAGAAGAAGAAAATAACAAATCAACTCTCATAAACGGTAATCATGTTTAAACAGCCAAAACAATAACAAACCAATTAACAATATTAACCATCATAGTGTAAATACTCTAAAATTCAGTCAACAAACAAGACAGTTAATTAAATTAATACCCACTGTGTAACCAACATGATAACATCAAACCAATACTCTGTAGCAATAATAATAGTGCTTTGTTTGTTTTGAAGTTAAGCACAAAACTGCACAATGGGTTATCTGTGCTCTACCCACCACGGGTATCGAAACCCGGTTTCTAGCGTTGCAAGTCCGCAGACATAGCGCTGTGCCACTGGGGGCAATCATACTCCAATAAATAAGACAATAACAGATCGATTAACTACATCAAACATCATAGTGCAAAAAATAACTAACAAGTTCACTAATCATAGTGCAACAAAGTGGACAATAAAAAACCGAATAACTATATTAGTGATCATCGTGCAAGAAAAAATAAATAATAATGAAATAACTACATCAATAGGACAATAAACGCAAATAAATTCAGCTAATCAAATGTGTAAGGGGGAACAACGTAAAATATAGCCAATCAATTATTTCAGTCCTCCTTAAGTGTCTATTTTAAAACGTAACTAATCGACTAACCACTACATAATCCAGCAACAACGACAAAAAAAAATATTTTTGAAAATAGTATAGATATTTTAGTATGTCGATCATAAAACATGCAGAAAAGTATTAATCTTGCCCGTTTTTAAATATAAGTCATTACACATTTAAAATTGAAGATTATTCTTACTGTATATGAAAGTAGAAACTTAAGATTTCGCTTATAATAATTGAGAAATGTCAATGACTAAGTTCATTCGCTCGTTATGTTTTTGCTCAGCTCTCCTATCTCTTGCCGTTCCTCGATGAGTCAATGGTTGGCAGATAGCCTATTGTGTAGCTTTGCACTATTAAAACGACAACATATCAATTTTTACTTCAGTTAGTTAAACGCTGTTTAAACCTTTTTCTTATTAGAACTTGTTATTAAATTCAATAAACTGAAGGCATGTTGTTTTACTCTATCTAACGCTTACTTTTCCACAGCTACCTCGAATAATATTTCCACTCTCTGATTGATTTTATCTAGTTATAAGGTTTAACTTCACGACCGATGAAAAAGCAGCTTGGAAAGTATAGCGTGATAGACTGGGATATTTCATTTCATTTCTTTCAAGTATTTCTCTGAGGAATTAATTGATCCAATATCTCAAAGAAGAAGAACTATAGACGGTTTCATTAGTTAGGCTTATGTGTATTTCTTCTTTAGTTTTCTTTTTTCTTATCCGTGATTAACTCGGTAAAATCAAATAATTCGTACGATTAAACATTTTTTTTTATTTCAGTAATAAATAATTACAAACAGATCATCCATTTGTGTTTGATATTTATATTTTTTAAGTAGTTGCACTTCGAAACTCTAAACTCTATGTGAAGAGACAATAAAAATTAAATAAGAAATGTGATCTATTTTAGTAATCGGTGTCCTCAGTTTTTGCTCTACAACGTTTGAAATTCTGTTTATTATAAAAGGCTTCACTTGTCAATTTTTAGCTACAAACTTGAGAAGGACTTTCAAAAATAGCCATGTACATTGCTAAGGAATAAGAAAAGAAAACTAACGACGAAAGAGTTTTGAACCTAATTAATGAAACCATCTGCTGTTCTTCCTCTATCAGATATTGAATTAATTAATTCTGCAGAGAAATACTTGGAAGAAATGAAATAAAAACATTACAGCCTCTCGCGCTATACTTTCCAAATTGTTTTTCCATCGGCTATAAAGTTAAATGTTATAACTAGATAAAATCAGTCACAAAATGGGAATATAGTTCTAATAACAAAAAAAAAGTTTAAACAACGCCTAATCAAATGAAGTCAAAATTGATATGTTGTCTTTTCTTAGTACAAAGCTACACAATGGGTTATATGCATGCTGCCAAGCACGGGTCTGACTCCGGATTTTAACATTCTAAGTTCGTAAACTTATCACTGACCCATCAAGGGACGAAAAGAGATATGAGAGCTGAATAATAATATAAAAAGCGAAGGGCCCGGCATGGCCAGGTGGTTACGGCACTCGACTCGCAATCTGAGGGTCGCTGGTTCGAATCCCCGTCCCATCAAACATGCTCGCCCTTTCAGCCGTGGGAGCGTTTTACGTGACGGTCAATCGCACTATTCGTTGGTAAAATAGTAGCCCAAGAGTTGGCGGTGGGTGGTGATGACTAGCTGCCTTCCCTCTAGTCTTACACTGCTAAATTAAGGACGGCTAGCGCAGATAGCCCTCGTGTAGCTTTGCGCGAAATTCGAACAAAACAAATGAAGAGCGAATGAATTTAACCATTGTCATTTCATAATTATTATAAGAGAAAATATAGTGTTTGTATTTTCATATATATAATAATAATATAATAAGAATAATCTTCACTTTTAAATGTGTAATGATTTATACTTAGAATTAGTAAAAGTCGATATTTTCCACGCATAGTTTATGATTGATATACTGATATATATATATTTTTTTTTTCAAAAATAGAAATTTGTTATTATTGTTTAATTATTTAATGGTCATTTATTTACTTACTTTTTTTATATTAACATCTGAAGAGGACTAAAATGATTGATTGGTTATTTTTCACGTTGTTCCCCTTACACACTTGATTTATTTATTGATTCATCAAATTAATTAATAAACTACACCTTTTTATAGCCAGGTGGTTAGGGTCCTGGACTTGCAACCTGAGGGTCGCGGGTTCGAATCCCTGTCCCAACAAACAT
>NW_013667378.1:84016-97270 GCF_000517525.1 Limulus polyphemus | reverse complement strand
CCACTATTCATTGGTTAAAAAGTAGCCCGAGAGTTGGCGGTGGGTGGTGTTGACTAGCTGCCTTCCCTCTAGTCTTACATTGCTAAATTAGGAACGGTTAGCGCAGATAGCCCTCGTGAAGCTTTGCGCGAAATTCAAAAACAAACAAAACGATGATTTCATATACTTCGAGACTTTCTGTCCTTGAATCACGAATTAGTCACGTAGTTAGTTAAACCATTTTATCCACAGATTACAGTGAACTTTTTACTCACATTTTGTTTTATTTTACATATAACGTCATTACTTGACAACGTCCAACATATATCATATTATGAAACAGTTTAATTGTACACGCTATTTCTATCAATTTGTGAAAAACTATATCCTTTTTACCGGGAATTAATCTACCTGGATCATATTTTCTTATAGTTTTTCCAAAAAAGTTTAGTTGTAAGAGGATTATAGACACAATTTATTTCGTCTATATTCCGTTTCTCCAGTCATAAACGGTTTTATTATTAGAATCATAAGCAATTTTGATACCCACTTGATT
The DNA here is from genome assembly GCF_000517525.1 of Limulus polyphemus. Classification (NCBI taxonomy): domain Eukaryota; kingdom Metazoa; phylum Arthropoda; class Merostomata; order Xiphosura; family Limulidae; genus Limulus; species Limulus polyphemus. The sequence goes on along the minus strand of NW_013667378.1, from coordinate 96,735 downwards.
TTTGCTTTACCGCTGTGCCACTGGGGTATCGAAACCCGGTTTCTAGCGTTGTAAGTCTGCAGACACCCGTGGTGGGCAGAGCACAGATAGCCCTTGTGTAGCTTTGTGCATAATTAAAAAAAAACAAAAAAACTTGATTTTTATTCGTCAAAGAATAGCACACCAGTAGACAAATTATAAAAAAAATAATTTATGAATATGCCATGAGATAAAATAGAATAGGTTCAATGATGTACAATACAACCACAGAATGGATGAATAACGACATACTTAACGAACCTCTCGAAATACAATTTCCATTTTTTATCAGACTCCTTCAATAAATATAAAACTATTAGTACAAATAATAACCAGAATATTAAATGAACGTTTATATACTATAATAAACATTTACAAAAACTATCAGTGAAGTTGGATATAAACCTACATTAAATAATAAATGTATTTAGATAGCTAATAGGACAAAATTAAAACAAGTTTAACTTAACAGAAGTTGAGTTACCATTTAAACTAAGAACATTTTGTTTAGTAAGTAGAATCTCTTAATGGGAAGTTCTAAGTCTGCGCGGCCCATATCGAAAATTTTAATATCTGTTGATGAAATTTTGTGCCCAGTGTTTTAACTGTGTGTGTGTGGATAAGAGCGGTTTTACTAAATACTATACACAAATTCAACTGAGAAAGATCTCTAAATCATCATACCAGTAATAACATATTTTTTTTTTACATTCGAAAGACTACATTCGACCCTACTTAATTCATGGATCATTTAATCATATACGTGTAGTAGCTGCAAAACTACGTGCATTGGAAATAAACAAACGCCATTTAACTCTATGTAAATATGAACACGAGGATTTCCTGTAGAACTAGTTACCCCTTATCATCTCCCTGCTCCCCTTCTATCCTCACACACAATCAAATACTAAACATAGAATCTCGTCATAATAGTTTACAGTTTTAGTTATAGGTCGCACAGACTTGGAACTTTTGATTAAAGAGTTTTGCTTATTAAATAAAATCTCCCTATCTTAGATAATATCTCAACATCTGTTGAGTTGAGCTTCTTTTAGTTCTTTCTCATTAACTATATAGTTACAATTATCATTTAGTATGGGACCATATCCAAGTTTTTATATTTAATGCAGGAATTTGCTAAAAATGAAATGTGTATTATCATAGGCGTAAGAGGGGAGCAGGGGAGGCAACTGCCCCCAAATTCTGGTCCCAGTAGTTTTTCGGGCACAAATCACCCAAAATCACCCATCCCCGGTCAAACTCAAGCCCCTACGCCTATGTGTATTATTTCGAAACGTTAATTATGTTCGTCACGTATGTAGTTATACTGTTCAACATTAGGCTGCGTTTTCATGAATCTGTTAGCAACATAACTTCAGTGTAGAACAAAATATATTTCAGTTCCAGTCGTATTCTGATAAATTATACTTTCCAAATATTTTGCGGACCCAATCCGACAAAGCAGTTATGTTCGGATGTCGCTGTTTCTGGATGCATTGTTTCATAAATATATTTGACCTCAATACAGATTACGTAGAATGATTTAGGTGTGATGGGTGCAATTGTATGTTGTTGTTTTTTTTCGTTTGTTTGTTTACATTGTAAACTGACAACAAATCCTGCAGGAATCATCAAGTTTGCCTTTGATATGTAATTTTGATTGAATTACCCAGGAGGGTATACTGTAAAATATCAATCAGTATTTATTGACCATAAACAAAAGCCAAGTATCCACCTTTCCTCAAATATTCAGATATTAATATATATATATATACTCTACACAAGAAGTGTGCCACTTATCTCTACAAAAAATAACGGAAAGAATTATATTTACATGTCCATAACCTGAGCTATCCCTTGGAAAACTAATAGATATTTCATGCAGTGGTACAAAACGCATAAATTGGTAATACAGTAAGGTAGGGATCTTCAACTGGCCGCCCGCAAAAAACAACCAAATGACCTGCCGAGAGTCAGAAAAAGTTGTAAAAAAGTAACAAGAAAAAATATAGAAAAACAATAACATCGTAACTCAATTTGTGGTTAAGACGTACAAAATATTTCTATGGTCACCATAACAACATAAATGGCCAACACAAAAAGCACTTAAAATGTATAGTAATTCTTTTTAGAAAAACTATTCTCTGTGCACTGTCCTAAAAACGCTTAAAAATGTTTTTGATGAATCTCCCCTAAATGTTACATTATTCTGTTCTTAAAGTTCTCTCCATGTAGTGAAATTTGTTCAATGTACTAACATCACTTTATGTAATATGTATTATATTGCTTAAAAACGCGAAGAGAAAACTACTTATGGCTTGCTTACCCATAACTTTTTCCAATATAGCATCCTTAAAAAATGTCCCCCAGTGGCACAGCGGTATGTCTGCGGACTTACAACGCTCGAATCCGGGTTTCGATACCCGTGGTGGGCAGAGCACAGATAGCCCATTGTGTAGCTTTGTGCTTAATTACAAACAATAACAATAATTACAAACAATAACCTTAAAAAATAGTTGGAGAGTCCAGCAGTAAGGCATCTTAGACCTAATAAAAACGAGAAAAATCCATCCTGATTATAGATGTCCTTTAAAGATGTCGAATCGAAAGTATAAAAAGCAATATTTCATATTTGGCGTCTGTCTGACACAAGTATCTGTTCAGAGGTAATCAAGAGGAATGTGAAAAACTAAGCTACAGTTAAGAATGGGTTTAGTTACTTCTATCAAAGCGTGGGTTTAGTCACTTCTATCAGGGTAGCCTACAATTTTTACCTCGCTACTGCATTACGTTTTTGGTATTGTATATAAATAACATTACTTCTTTGATCGTTGTTACTCCAACGTAACTGCTGAATTTTAGTTTTCGGTGAAAGACCTCCTAGATAAATATTTCTGACAAACAAACTTACACGTGCAATACTATTTTTACACGCCGGTTATTCGAAATTAGTTCATGTAGGCCTCCTTCGGCCACGTTTGACCATGGATGAACATCCGTCCATTGTTAGCTCATGTTGATCGCTCGTCTAGAGCAGCGTCTCTTGTGACTAAGGAGACCGACAAGAGAGTGACAGTCCCGAAATTAGTTAGTGACTAAATATAGGAAACGTGGATAATAATAGGTTAAAGTGAAGTATAATATTAGTTTACTTTGTTGGATCTAAAAAAAAAAAGCAGTCAGATACGAAATTTTGGGTGAGCCTGAAGCTACGATAAACAGTCACGAGGCGTGCAAATCCTTGAGGTTAAATCATAGGGAGCTACAAAAAGCGCTATGTATAACAAATTCCGACGTGTGAACTATCAAGTAGACTTTGACTGGATAGTCTTTGATGCAGAGTGGACGGTCGGGCTGTGCCCTTCTACGTCCACACCTGTCTGTTTCACTGCTAACTGTTATAATTGCTTTTCTAGTTTTATGTATTTTTCTTAACTAATTGTTTGTGAAGCTTAATACTCAAGGTAAAAGATCAGCTGGTGTTTTGGGTTTCAAAGTTTGAAACCTTAGTTATACGATAATGTTGTAGCTATAGTTATATTTAAACAAGGGGATTTTGTTAACTCACTTGCTGTAGTGTTTTAAATCTAAGATAGACCATTTCGTTTAGAGATTTTGTTTTAAAGCTTAGAAAGTCCATTTTGCTGACACATTCTTTAAACATTTAAAAATACGGGCTTATATATTTTGAAATTTATTGCTTGATTATGTTAATCCTCCGATGCAATGAAGTTTTAATTGATAAAATATTTAATTTCCAGGAGACAGCTACACAGCAACCATAAGCCATCGATCCTACTAAACAATTTTCTGCATATTAAAACGATTGGTAATTTTGTCCGCGTTTGATAACATCATTAGTAAAGGCAATTACTGTATACTAACTTTGTCCAATGTTTTTGAACGTTTGGCCTATCGTATGCAGTTGCAGACAGATGTCAAGTGTATAGTTTGTTGTTTTCATAATGATGAGCGCTGTAGTTATCCTTTAGGCATTTTTTTCTCAATAACCAGGATTCGTTAGAGATGTTTCAATAATAACTAGTCGGTTTTCTCTGTGAAATTTCTCATTTGTTATGCCTATGACATTTAATAAGATCTCAACTTGTCTTAGAGGGCTTACTTAAAATAAAGTGTCATGAGTTACTTGTCTCTCTCTTAAAATGTTGTCTCTTTCTTCGTATTCTTCTTTCCATTTTTCATTTATCTCCAGAAAATGTTCGATCTCACTTCGTCATTATGAAATTTAGTCTCTATCCTGCCTTATATTCACCCAAAATAATCCCAATTCTTAAATCAGTGTTTGAATGTTTTCTGTCTTAGGGTGAATATAATGTAAAGTCTAGTGCACTTGTTTCTAACGGGTTATTCATTTCTTTTTTAACATTCTACAGACTGCATTCGTGGATTGGCCTAACCAAGAAATACAATTTAATACTCACTTACATATTATAATTCCTTCCATATATACGGTACAAATGCAAAACAATGCATAGCACTGAACTGAATTACAACTGACTTTTAAAAACTGATGTTTTTGTACAATATTTCTTTCTCCAAATAGTTTGAAAAGTTTAGACGTCATACAAAATCTAGGCACTCAGGATATTTTAGGCATTACTTGGTTTTGTCTTTTTGTTTTTGAACACAAAGCTGCACAATGGGCTATCTGTACTCTCCCCATCACGGGTGTCAATCCCGATTTTCAGTGTCGTAAGCCTGCAGAATTTCCGCTGAGCCATGCCAAAATTACCCTGGCAAACAATATAAAACGTCATAATTAAAATATTAAATACATAACCTATAACAATATTCATTGTGTTAAATCACACTAGCGACCTGAGTTCAATAATATATAAGATTGCTCTCCGGCAAAAATATTCTTTTCCCCTCGAATTGGAGGTGATATGAAAAAAATATTAAAGTAAGCTGCTAAATTGAATAATAAACCATCGACATTCTTCAATTCATTTTTTTAGATAATTTTAATTCAACATTTTGTTTGTCACAATATGCTCTGATACATTACGTGATTTTAGCCTGTTAAAGAAATTACATACCATTTAATTAATTATTTTATTTTATTCTTAATTAATTATTTAATTATTTTTTACTTAATTATTAATTAATTATTTTAAAATGCAGAATATGCTGTTCTTATGTCTCACACCAATAACTGTAAATGATACTTTTTGCCAAAGATAACAAAATTACATACACCAATTAATGTTGTATTACCTTTTTCATAGAAGTATAAGTTTGTTTGAAGTTAAGCATAAAGTTATACAATGGACTATCTGTGCTCTACCCACCAGAGATATCGAAACCCGGTTTCTAGTCTTGTAAATCCGCAGATATACCGTTGTGTCACTGGGGGGCCCACCAGCATTTTACAGCAGAGCAATAAAATATACCTAACTTTTCTCTTTATTCAATACGATCCCTTAAAAGAACTGTAAGGAAATCAAAACGCTTCAGTTGTACATCGAATGGACGAACTGGTTGATTTATGTAATGCAAGTTTGAAATAATGAATCCTGAAAATAGTTAATTTATCAATCAGAGATATTAGATTCAATTCACCTTCTTCGAAAAGCAATTATAATGTGTTACTATACTGTCAATGAACTTTCCTCCAAACACATAGTATAAAAAGTAGTTTGAAAATGAGTTATCAAAGTTTTAGGAGGTTTTCTAATACCTGGAATCTATGTCACATACTACTACTATTGATAATTTGAATAAGAAAACGTTTTTAACCTGTAATAAGTTTACAACATTTCTCTTACAGATCATCCCAATTGTTTTGATTTTTTACTGAATAATGCACTCCAAATACTTTTATTTCGTGATTCGACAATGTATAGCTTAATTTATTATATATGCGCAGCTTCCAAGCACCACACCATAAAACAAAATTTTCTCTTTATTAAACTTTCATCCAGAATATATTTGAACTTTGTTTATTATGTTTTCTATCTAATGTAAATATTTATGTCATCAGTATAAGAAGGTAGAATAAGTCTTTGGTGATTACTAAAATTTATATTGCTTAAATAACATATTTTCTTTCTTAAGCTATAAATAAAAGGTTCTATAGTTAATGTAAGTATTTTCTTGTATCACACCTCTCCTAAAAGGTATGGCTGGAGTTAAAATCGACCCATAAACTAAATAAAATATAATATTTACGTTGCACCAACTGCCTTTATAATATTCCCTACAAAACGAATATTTTTGAATACCTTCCTCAAATAGTTATCATTTACGTGGTCGAATGCTTTTTCAAGATTCCAAGTTGCAATAGCTAAACATTTGTTATTTTGGTTTGCAAGATTTATTATATCACGCATAACATATTTATCATCATACATGCACCGATCTGGAACAGAATATGTCTGGCTCTCAAAAATCAATAGATTCATAAAAAGTTTCATTCTGTTTATTATGGCATGAGAAAATATTATATGATCACTATACAGAAGTGATACTGGTCGCCATTTTTTAAACTCCGTCAAGTCTCCCTTTGTAGGTATTAACTTGAATATGATTTTTTAATACTCCTACATTATTTACCGGTTTCTAGAGGTTCATGAAACACTACATCCAGCAGAGAAGCGCCAATTTTAGGCCAAAATTTTATCAAGCAATCAACTGTTAGACTATCAGTTTCAGGAGTCTTATGTTTTGCTAATGAATGAAAAGCAGCAGTTATTTCTGTAAGTGTTAACGGAGCATCTAGAGAATATTTTACACTTTTAAAAAAATAATCGTTAGTAAGATTTAACTGGATTAGTGAACTTGTAGAATATCGATAGCTCCTAACGAAGCTGTAATAGCGAAATATTGGGCTGATAAAGTTACATTATGGAGATATAGGTCGTAATTTCATTTACGTTTATAAAATCGTTAGTTTGGTTTACCGTTCCTTCTGAGTATAATTTCTTACAAAGATCTATAATTATAGAATTTATTTCCCTTGTGTTCTGAGTTACTCTACCATTTTCATCACTCAAAGGTGTTACTAGGTGTGCACTAGATGCTTGTCCTAATCTAAAAAAATAAGATGTAGGGATGTCAATTTCCCTAATTCTTTGGATTCGTTCATGGATTTCAGTGTTTAGGCTTTTAATGTTATCCCTCATATTTGGTCAATCCAAGTGTATTCCTTCATATTTGGATAAAGATATTGAAAATATCAAATAAACCAAACTGATTTACCAAATCTTTTAATCTATCAACTATATTATATATGTGTTCTCCTAATGTTATACAGTCTAATTCTGTTTTAACGTTACAATCTCCAGATAAACACACCATATCATTACTTTGTATTTCACTCAACTCCTTCTCAAAACAGCCTATGCATTCATATTTACCAAATCTTTTAATCTATCAACTATATTATATTTGTGTTCTCCTAATGTTATACAGTCTAATTCTGTTTTTAACGTTACAATCTCCAGATAAACACACCATATCATTACTTTGTATTTCACTCAACTCCTTCTCAAAACAGTTTATGCATTCATATTTTTTTCATCAAATTGTGGCAAATATACGTTGAACAAATGTAAATCTGACTCTTGACTTTATCGATACATACAAAATATTGCCTTTATTCTCAAAGATAAGTATCATTTTTTCCTATATAACTTATGTAAGCCTGTCAATATCCACGCTGCTGTGTAGCATAGGAATGAGTTTATTACAATTCCATTTATTGATAACAAAGATCTGATTTCTCTATTAACATTAGATGCGTTTTTTTCTATTTTTGTTAACATAATAAAAAGTGACAAGTTGAAGCATTCCTTTCCTCCAGCGCTACAAAGTCAATACAATTGCTTGCTGATCTGAGTTTTAAGAAACATTCTGGTATATTTAATTCGGTAAATCCATGCTACAATAAACAAAGTATTGAAAGCTGAATTATCTACCAGGAGTATCTTACTAGAATATAAAATAAAATTGTATATTGCTAGTCTTAATTTTAAAATATTAAAACGAAGGATGAAATGAAATATGCCATTTTTGTTTTTCGTTTTCCAAAATATATTAAAAAAGCATATTTAAAAGACCATATTTAAAGTTAAAAACATTTTATATGATGGAAAACTAATTATATTTATACATATCTAGTTATCATTATCTTTATAATGAATATAAAAGGTTATGAAAGGGATGCGTTGCGTAATAGGCAGAACAATGACGAAGGGGACGATTTAATATGTCTTCAATTTATGAGCTCTACCACCGAGTATGGAATAATTAATTTTTCCTTTTCACGAAAATTAATGAAATGCAAGATGAATCTATGGAAACGCATCACTTATAACTACATCACAACGCACGTCTTTTTTAATATTTGCATCCATGGGACACTGCAGGTAATGTTTGAATATATTAAAGCAGAGTTCCAATACATATACGTGTTTTTTAATGTCCGATTGAGTGAAAACACAGTACCTATAAATATACGTTTTGTAATGTACGAATGAATGGAAACACAGTACCTATAAATATACGTTTTGTAATGTACGAATGAATGGAAACACAGTACCTATAAATATCAGTTTTGTAATATACAGATGAATGGAAACACAGTACCTATAAATATACGTTTTGTAATGTACGAATGAATGGGAATACAGTACCTATAAATATAAGTTTTGTAATGTACGAATGAATGGAAATACAGTACCTATAAATATACGTTTTGTAATGTACGAATGAATGGGAATACAGTACCTATAGATATAAGTTTTGTAATATAAGAATAGATGGAAATATAGTACCTATAAATATAAGTTTTGTGATGTACGAATGAATGGAAATACAGTACCTATAGATTTACGTATCTATTACAATGAAATCCCTTCCTGTTCGTTTATTTCAGTAACATTAAAAACCTTGATTCCATGCAGACAAAGTAAAATATTTTTTATTGTCACTTCCTGCATAAAGGACGTTTACAGTTCTACAATGAAAATTTATAACGTGGTATGTATTGAATGATTATTTTCATACTTCCACATCTTTCACTGGTCTCCAGAGATTCATTAAATGCCTCTAGCAGAGAACTGCCAATCTTCGACCAAAAGTTTACTAAACACTCATCTGTTAGGCCATCAATGCTAGAGAATTTATCATTTGCTAATGATTGACAAGTCACTTAGATTTACAAAACAACTCGCGTCTCTCTTTTTCTTTCTTTCTTTTTTCTTTTTTTTTTGAATCTAATGAACACGAAAAGTAATGTTTAAATATATTACAACACATTGCCAATACGTATACGAAACGTAATGTTTAAATATATTACAACACAGTGCCAATACGTATACGAAAAGTAATGTTTAAATATAATACAACACAGTGCCAATACGTATACGAAAAGTAATGTTTAAATATATTACAACACAGTGCCAATACGTATACGAAACGTAATGTTTAAATCTATTACAACACAGTGCCAATACGTATACGTGTATTGTAATGTACGAATGAATGGAAACATTATACTCTTTGAAAAAATGTAAACTTGACTGTTGATTTTATCAATACTTGCAAAATATTACCCTTATACTCAGAAATAAGTATTTTCCCCCTAGATGGCTTATATAAACCTCTCAATGCGCCAGATTCATATACAGTACCTACAGATTCACGTATTTTGTAAAGTATGGAAACACAATGCCTATATATATTTACGTGATTTGTAATGTGTGAATGAATGGAAACACAATGCCTATATGTATTTACGTGATTTTTAATGTGTGAATGTATGGAAACACAGCACTTATAGATTCACGCAATTTGTAAAACTTGAATGTATGAAAACACAGCGACACAAAAAATTGCTCTTTCTAAGGTTTATAAACATGAATACATGGCATTTATACCTTTAAAACAATATTAATTTTTATTTTTGCTGAGTCTATAATAAAACAGCACCTGTGACTTTAACAAAACTCACAAATTTTCTACTTTGAATGTATGAAAATACAACAATTACAGCTCTAACATCAATACACGTTCTTTCTAAAGTTGGATTCCATTAATACTTAATATATCCAGGTTTAATACGAATATATATATAGAATTTTTTAATTCCTTAATGTCTTATAGTTATACTTTCTCTGCACTAGGAAACAATTATTGTTCTTTCGTTAACTAGCCAACTGGCAACATGCTAATGATAAATGATATGTAAAGTGATGAAACATGGATGTTAATTTATTATATCTTTCTAGGTCTAATGATAATACTGATGAACATCCTGTTAAGACTAGCGCCATCTTTTGAAACATTTAAAAATACAGCTACATTTTATGCTGTACCTTTCAGTAATCGTTCTATGACTCTGTAACATAATTATTATGTTATATGCAATATGCTAGCATTCAGGTTGAAATGTTGCTCATATCGAATAAAACCTTACTGTATAACTGTTTTACACTATTTGAATTCTAAGTATCTTAAGTTCGACTTCAATAATAATGGTTCATTAACTGACTTCTTTTAATTTACTGTCTTACCACAACAGCCGTGTTTTTTAATTGTATTTTCAATACAACATTCACTTTTAGTGTTATTAAAATAAACTATTGATTTAGATTCTCCAAGACAACATACATATATACAAGATTCTCCAAGACAACACACATATATATACAAGATTCTCCAAGACAACACACATATTATATACAAGATTCTCCAAGACAACACACATATTATATACAAGATTCTCCAAGACAACACACATATATATACAAGATTCTCCAAGACAACACACATATTATATACAAGGTTCTCCAAGACAACACATATTATATACAAGATTCTCCAAGACAACACACACATATATATATACAAGATCCTCCAAGACAACACACATATATACAAGATTCTTCAAGAGAAGATACATATATATACAAGATTCTCCAAGACAACACACATATTATATACAAGATTCTCCAAGACAACAAACATATTATATACAAGATTCTCCAAGACAACAAACATATTATATACAAGATTCTCCAAGACAACACACATATATATACAAGATTCTCCAAGACAACACACATATATACAAGATTCTTCAAGACAACATACATATATACACAAGATTCTCCAAGACAACACACATATATATATATATATATACAAGATTCTCCAAGACAACACACATATATATACAAGATTCTCCAAGACAACACTCATATATACAAGATTCTTCAAGACAACATACATATATATACAAGATTCTCCAAGACAACACACACATATATATATACAAGATTCTTCAAGACAACATACACATATATACAATATTCTTCAAGACAACATACACATATATACAAGATTCTTCAAGACAACATACATATATATACAAGATTCTCCAAGACAACACACATATATATACAAGATTCTCCAAGACAACACACATATATATATACAAGATTCTCCAAGACAACACTCATATATACAAGATTCTTCAAGACAACATACATATATATATACAAGATTCTCCAAGACAACACACATATATATACAAGATTCTCCAAGACAACACACATATATACAAGATTCTTCAAGACAACACGCATATATATACAAGGGCTTTAAGTCTCTTCATCCACTCTCACATATTACTGATAACATGGTAAATATGGTGGATATGGAATTCATTTATGCTTTTAGATAAATAATATAACCTTTATAACCTTAGTTCCATACAAACAGAGCAAAATATTTCATATTGCATTTCTTTGTATAAAAGTCGTTTGAAGTTCTACAATGATAACATATAACGTGATAAATATAGTAGATATGGAACTAAAGAATTCGTGTTCTCAAATGGCTCGTTTTTCTCAATCAGTTGATGCTTTAAAGATGCGTTTCTTTCGATTTTTGTTAACATAATAAAAAGTGACAATTTGAAGCATTCCTTCCCTCCAGCGCTACAAAGGCTATAGCTGTTGGGAGAGTACACTAACACGTGGAAGCAGACTTATTGTATTCGGCTATAAGTAGAGGACAAAAAAGATGTGGGATGTGTTGGAAAGAGCTGTTAAGCATTTGTTCTCAGCACCACAGTACACACAAATAATACTTCTATACAGCGAGACGTCAGTCGACCGCCCATAACGAATTCGAGCCTTATATTTATATTATCTCTCTGTTCTGAAATTGGAAAATAAAATTATTCTCACAAACAACCAAGCTATAAGATTCTAGCTACGCCTTGATTATTTAATGAATCAAATTTAAAGAAATGAAACATGGATGGTAATTTGCTCTATCTGCCTTGATATAACAAAGAACGTGCTATATAGTGGGATGTGTTCTGTGAAAAGGCTTTTGTCATTCAATATGCACATGTCTTATAGTTCACGTGTTCGCTATGGGTGTTTCGGATTCTGTCTTTTTATAATCCAAGTAACTGTTTCATGCGTAAGATAACGTGGAAGCATAACTACAGCGACAAATTCGCTACTTAGATACTTTAGCTACTTATTTGTCCATCTACGTTTGGTTGGTACGATTGGATACTTAGCTTCTTATTTGTCCATCTCCGTTTGGTTGGTTTGATTGGATATTTAGATACTTATTTATCCATCTACGTTTGGTTGGTACGATTGGATATTTAACTACTTATTTGTCCATCTACGTTTGGTTGGTTTGATTGGATATTT
>NW_013667378.1:77101-83393 GCF_000517525.1 Limulus polyphemus | reverse complement strand
TCATCTACGTTTGGTTGGTACGATTGGATATTTAGCTACTTATTTGTTCATCTACGTTTGGTTGGTACGATTGGATATTTAGCTACTTATTTGTTCATCTACGTTTGGTTTTTGATTGATTATTTAGCTACTTATTTGTCCAGCTACGTTTGGTTGGTATGATTGGATATTTAGCTATTTATTTGTCCATCTACGTTTGGTTGGTACGATTGGATATTTAGCTACTTATTTTTTCATCTACGTTTGGTTTTTGATTGATTATTTAGCTACTTATTTGTCCATCTACGTTTGGTTGGTTTGATTGGATATTTAGCTATTTATTTGTCCATCTACGTTTGGTTGGTACGATTGGATATTTAGATACTTATTTGTTCATCTACGTTTGGTTTTTGATTGATTATTTAGCTACTTATTTGTCCATCTACGTTGGTTGGTTTGATTTGATATTTAGCTATTTATTTGTCCATCTGTGTCCACCGCGGGGGATCGAGCCCCGGATTTTATCATTGTAACTCGGTAAACTTACCGCTGTCCTACCATAGGACTCTATGTTTAGTAAACAACAATAAAATTCGTCTGAATGCGTTAACTAAAGAAAAATCGGGTTTAACTTCTGCTTTTTAAACTCTGTTCTACTTTAAGATACTTTTGCTTTTATTAGATCGAAATTCAGTCTTAAACGCATTAGAAAATATAGCATGTTTTAAGCTATCATAGATATATGGAAAAAAGAGAAAATATTATTAATTTTAATAAGGTCAGTTTAGATTCTCATGTAGAAATATGATAAAACATTTCATGTGGTGAATAGATTTGTTATAAACCAACAAATGTTTAGAATATTGTTTAGGAAAAAGCCACAAAAACATCATGTTAGACATAGTAACCAATTAAGACGTTTATTTTATTTGTCGTATTTTTTCGTATTTAAGGATCTGGTGAAGAAACAAAAGTTTATAAAACTTTTTGTTTTTCAGACTTTCCCGATAGACTTCACAGTAGTAAAAGAGAAAACTCTTATAAGTATGTGATCAAAGATTGCTGGTGAAGTGTTTATGCACAAATCTAAATTTTTGTTTTTCTGTTTCAATACACTCTGTCGAGTTTTTTTAAGAAAGATAAATGTACTTGCTAAGCTTAACACTACTTGGTAAAACAAAAACTAAACATTAAGTTCGTTTGGTATTGTTATATCAGACACTTGGTCTAGAATTCCCTTAATCAGTTTTGTAAAAAGAAATATTGTTGTGAAGTTGTATTTTAAAATTCTATGACAATTATTAGTTTTCCCACTAGTGTCTGAATATATTTAAAGATGGCGCTACATTTCTGCAACGTTTAAAGAAAGTAGGTTGTTAACATTTAATCTATTTTGAGAAAGATCGACTGGCCATTTTGTCCGTAAATAGTGTCCAAATCTTCAGTTAAGTACATAAGTTATAATTAAATTGGAAAATACATTAACCAAATAAAAATGTGAGTTTATTATAACTGTTTAGACTAACATATGTTCCTGTGCACTAACAATATCGTAAACATCGTAAGGTAGCATCCACATAAACTAAAATATGATTGTTATACGATACAGCCAAATGATAATAAAATGAATAGTTTGGCCAACAGTTCCTTGTTGCTACTGATGTTAAATTTAAAGTGTAATAAATGTTGTACCCAATAAGCCTAAAGTTTTGAACATTCATGTTGTAATTCTAAAGTTTATGAATTTCACTCATGTTCTCAAAAGGCTCGTTTTTCTCAATCAGTTGATGCTTTAAAGATGCGTTTTTTTCGATTTTTGTTAACATGATAAATAGTGACAAGTTGAAGCATTCCTTCCCTCCAGCGCTACAAAGGCTATAGCTGCTGGGAGGGTACACTAACATATAGAAGCAGACTTATTGTATTCGGCTATAACTAGAGAACAAAATTCCTTTGCTTGATTAATATATCAATTAACCACAATAGAATAGCAGTTAGAGAAATATTAACAATTAACATTTTTTTCAGGTATTTTAATGTTATTGTTGTCATTTAATTTACTCTTTTAATTGATTCGTTTACGACTAATCGTTTAGCTTAAACAAATAACTACGGTAGTTTCATATAAATATAATATTGTTATCGGAAACCTCTTTCTATTTCTTCTTGGTACTCAATAAATTAAAAGCTAATTAAGTTGTTAGATTACTTTTTATTTACATATGTTTCGTAACATCTGTAAATATTCTGGAAGTTGTTTAATATTCTGACTTTCAACTATCCACAGTAAAAGCCTTCCAACGCATTAAATACGACTTCAAATAATAGTATAATACTTATTTGTGAGGTACTGTAGATACGAGAGACAAAAACTACAAAACTAAGATGTAATAATAATAATTATTGCAACAATGAGATGTTTTATTATAGGTTAGCTATTGCAAAACAATTTTACAGTTTCGAACATTCATCACGTAATGAACTTTTACGTGTGTGTTTTATAAAACTACACAGCAGAAACGTTTTTCTTGTCAAGATCTCGTTATTTCTCATTTCAGACCTTGTGATTTACATTTGTAGTTTTATTTGAGACACACACAATTTGCTTCTGTAATAATCAGCAGAGTAAAATTTCCAGTTGGAACCAGTTTAACAGCTATATATATTTTGTAATATAAACCTACCTTGATTGGAACACGCGAAAACTGACTACACCGTTTTATCTTGTTATCCTTGCAAGCCATAGAAAACCAGAGATAAATGCTAAAACTTGATTTGTAAGTGTATCAGAAGCAATGTCTTTTTTTTTAATATTGTACCAAATTCATATTTTAATAGGCAGCAAGAACTTACCTCCTGTGTTTTAAAGGCTGCATATCAATTATGAAAGTTTACTATTAGAAAAAAAAATTATTTTTACGTTATTGTTTGTTTTATGATATTATAATGACCCTTATTACTTACTAGCTGGAGTACCCGTCCTTTGAACGGATGAAATAAAAACTCAGTTGTAACAAAGGATAGGAAATCGTGCTTCTGTTTTTGTTGTTGCTTTAATAAACATTAAAAGTGCTATAAAATATATGAAAGTGCAATAACTGAAAAGAAAGACATTGTTTCCAAGAATTCTATCAATATAAAATTTGATGGGGAGTCCACCCCTACCCCTCTCATGACGTTCCTCATGTCATCCTGTATCACTTTGTCAAGTTTGGTGCTGATTAATCAAGAAATATGGAAATGTATGGGAATTTTTTTTTTGTAATTAAACACAAAGCTATACAATGGGCTATCTGTGCTCTTCCCACCACGGGTATCGAAACCCGGTTTCTAGCGTTGTACGTCCGCAGACATACTGTCATGCTACTGGGGGCGAAACGTATATGGAACAGATACACACACCCATATATTGAGTTTATTTATATTTATTCTGTTTTGGATATTTTTGAAATATTGCTTTTAGCTTTTCTAGTAGTATCGTAGGTCACGAGTATTCACGGTTTCCTGGACTAGATACGTTTTGTTTTGACTTGTTTCATTTATAGTTGATCGAAGACATAAGTTTATCCTCATTAAGTATGGTAGCAAATAACGTTATATTTTTCTTTGAATCTATCTGGTTTTTGGAGTTTCTTAGCTTTGAATGGATTATAAAGTTAAGGTGAGATAATAAGGTATAACTGAGTATAATTACCCTCATTAAGCATGATAGCAAATAACTTTATTTATTTTTTTTAATCTATCTGGTTTTTGGGTTTTTTTAGCTTTGGATGGATTATAAAGTTAAGGTGAGGTAATAAGGTATATCTGAGTATAATTACCCTCGGTAGAGAGGTATAATCTTACTATAATGGACGTAGCTTGTATGTCAATATCTATGTATGTAACCAAAAACCATTTCTTTATAATATAACACAGTTTTAAATAAAAGTACTCTCCTCACAACTCTTCTTTCACTAGGACTGTACGTGAAGGTTTGATTATATCTTTATTGATATAATTTTTTAATGCAGCACTGAGAAACTGGAGTTCTTAAAGAACTATTATTTTTTCAATAAACGGTAACAATTTCAATGTATAAGAATATTACAGTTTATATCAATATAATTTATGAAAAGTTTGAGCTCTGTACATTGAATCATTTTGATGCAATGAGTTGTATATGACTAAAGAGCACAATCCAAACACTTTTCCCGTGCAGTAATTCCCAAAACAAAAAATACTTTTTTTAGAAAATGTATAATTTTTTCTTAATTTTTTTCAATGAGTTATGAATACTACAATTAGTAATAACTAGCACAAAATGTCGCCAGTAGAGCGGTGTTTCTATTAGTATAATTACTCTGGATAGAAAGGAATGGTTTGGTACAATTATTCTGGGTATAATTAATCTGAGTAATAACATGTAATTGAGTACCAGTCAACCAGTGGCTCAGTTGCATGTCTTCAGGCTTAGATACTAAAATTCGAGTTTCGGTACCCATGGTAGGCAGAGCACAGATAACCCATTGTGTATTTGAAATTAATAACAACCAACTGAATTTAATTATTTTGGATAATGAGGTATAATTGCGTATAATTATTCTAGGTAATAACGTATAATTGAGTATGATTATTCTGGGTAATATCGTATAATTGAGTATGATTATTCTGGGTAATAACGTATAATTGAGTATGATTATTCTGGGTAATATCGTATAATTGAGTATGATTATTCTAGGTAATATCGTACAATTGAGTATGATTATTCTGGGTAATATCGTATAATTGAGTATGATTATTCTGGGTAATATCGTATAATTGAGTATGATTATTCTGGGTAATATCGTATAATTGAGTATGATTATTCTGGGTAATAACGTATAATTGAGTATAATTATTCTGGGTAATAACGTATAATTGAGTATGATTATTCTGGGTAATAACGTATAATTGAGTGTGATTATTCTGGGTAATAAGGTATAACTGAGTATGATTATTCTGGATAATAACGTATAATTGAGTATGATTATTCTGGGTAATAACGTGTAATTGAGTATGATTATTCTGGGTAATAACGTATAATTGAGTGTGATTATTCTGGGTAATAACGTATAATTGAGTATGTTTATTCTGGGTAATATCGTACAATTGAGTATGATTATTCTGGATAATATCGTATAATTGAGTATGATTATTCTAGGTAATATCGTACAATTGAGTATGATTATTCTGGGTAATATCGTACAATTGAGTATGATTATTCTAGGTAATATCGTATAATTGAGTATGATTATTCTGGGTAATATCGTATAATTGAGTATGATTATTCTGGGTAGTATCGTATAATTGAGTATGATTATTCTGGGTAATAACGTATAATTGAGTATAATTATTCTGGGTAATAACCTATAATTGAGTATGATTATTCTGGGTAATAACGTATAATTGAGTGTGATTATTCTGGGTAATAACGTATAATTGAGTATGATTATTCTGGATAATAAGGTATAACTGAGTATGATTATTCTGGATAATAACGTATAATTGAGTATGATTATTCTGGGTAATAACGTATAATTGAGTATGATTATTCTGGGTAATAACGTGTAATTGATTATGATTATTCTGGGTAATAACGTATAATTGAGTGTGATTATTCTGGGTAATAACGTATAATTGAGTATGTTTATTCTGGGTAATAACGTATAATTGAGTATGATTATTCTGGATAATACCGTATAATTGAGTATGATTATTCTGGGTAATATCGTATAATTGAGTATGATTATTCTGGGTAATAACGTATAATTGAGTATGTTTATTCTGGGTAATAACGTATAATTGAGTATGATTATTCTGGGTAATAACGTATAATTGAGTATGATTATTCTGGGTAATATCGTATAATTGAGTATGATTATTTTGGGTAATATCGTATAATTGAGTATGATTATTATTGGTAATATCGTATAATTGAGTATGATTATTCTGGGTAATAACGTATAATTGAGTATGATTATTCTGGGTAATAACGTATAATTGAGTATGATTATTCTGGGTAATAACATATAATTGAGTATGATTATTCTGGGTAATATCGTATAATTGAGTATGATTATTCTGGGTAATAACGTATAATTGAGTATGATTATTCTGGATAATAACGTATAATTGAGTTTGATTATTCTGGATAATAAGGTATAACTGAGTATGATTATTCTGGGTAATAGCGTATAATTGAGTATAATTATTCTGGATAATAACGTATAATTGAGTTTGATTATTCTGGATAATATCGTATAATTGAGTATGATTATTCTGGATAATAAGG
>NW_013667378.1:72029-77080 GCF_000517525.1 Limulus polyphemus | reverse complement strand
ATAATAACGTATAATTGAGTATGATTATTCTGGATAATAACGTATAATTGAGTTTGATTATTCTGGATAATAAGGTATAATTGAGTGTGATTATTCTGGATAATATCGTATAATTGAGTATGATTATTCTGGATAATAACGTATAATTGAGTATGACTGACTCCTGAAAGATAAAGCTTTATGCAAACAACTATACACATAACGAAAATAAAACGTAACTAAAATTTTAGTTTCAGAATAATATTTTATTTCTTCAGATTTTAGCTAACTTTACCATACCAAGTAATGTTTAGAGAACTGGTTATAAAAAAATCAGTGAAATTAACTACTAGTAAAGTAGGTAGAAAGAAGACGACTAAGGGCAAGGTTTGACTGCTCTCCTTCAGGTTTGGTACCGGAAGCAGGAAGTACACTAGTACATTCATTAGATTTTGGGTCGAATCCGGTGCAAATGATATCCGGAAGACGGGAAACTGCCATGCGCAAAAGTTCCTGAATGAAATCGACGGCTTCTTTGCCGCATTTGCTCTCTAAATTGTCTCGGAAACAACCCTCAAAGCGACGGTAAGTGCTAGTGAAGTAGTGAGAGAAAAAGATCATAAGAATAAAATTACATAACATTGTCATATCGGCATACCCGTTCGTCAGAAATACTGGTATTATTTTGATATTTATGTGAAAATATGACTTAAAACGTAAGATAGAACCCCAGATGTCGAGAAACACCTAACCAAGGAAGATACATTCGCCAGTCTCATCATCATCAAC
This sequence comes from Limulus polyphemus, assembly GCF_000517525.1. NCBI lineage: Eukaryota > Metazoa > Arthropoda > Merostomata > Xiphosura > Limulidae > Limulus > Limulus polyphemus. The sequence continues at coordinate 76,312 of NW_013667378.1, read as the reverse complement.
TCGGTCTCATCATCAGTTATCATCAATTTTCTGAACTACATTCCACGTCATAAACTAAGGTAGTTGTTCATTCAATCGAAATACATGAAAGTCTCCAGCCGGTAATTAAGAGTAAAAATAGAGCTAATTTCTTCTTTGGGAATTTCTATATTTCCCTATTTCATATTTTGCCGTCAGTTCGAGGTAGAAAGTTCCTTAAATCACAAGAATAAAGTGCAACAGAGTGTACAGATAAAGCGCTTTAGCTCCCTTTTCCCACACCAGTAAATTGGTGAAGAAAAAACGAGAAACCGTAATTTAGTAATGCGCAGACACCGTTTTCAATCTTATTCTCTTTTAGAATGTCCTAATAAACTATCGTAAGTTTCGATAAAAAATTCATGGCATCCTAAACAACATCTCATGCACACAGAAACCCCTTAGGTTCATATATAACTCGTCCCTAACTTTGAACTAAAACGAGAGGGAAGAGAGTCAGTTAATAGCATCCGCTGTCACAAGGGCTTTTTCATGGCTTTGAACAGAATAGTGCGATTGACACTCTTATAATACACCAATGGCTAGCTGAAAAAGAAAGGGGGAGTACTTCTTGTCGACATCGCGACGCGAACCTTGGCTCTTTATATCCGCAGTCATGTACGTTAGCCAGCGGACCATGACCGGCGCAAAATGTACTCCAACAGATAAGTTTTCTACATTTATTTGAAATACCAGTGAAATTTTATTATCATCTTGCAAGTTGCTGCATAAATATTCTTTTGTTTTCTTAAACCTAAAAATTTATAGAAAAATTTACGCTCTACGATTTTTGTCTCATTATCTACATAGGCCTGACTTGGCCTGGTGGTTAGGGCGCTCGACTGGCAATCTGCGGGTCGTGGTTTCGAATCTCCGTCTCCGAAAATGCTAGTCCTTTCAGCTGTGGGAAAGTCATAATATGACAGCCAGTCCTACTGTTCGTTGGTAAAGAGTAACCTAAAAGTGGACAAGCTGCCTTCCCTCTAGTCTATCACTACTAAATTAGGGACCTCTAGCGCAGATAGCCTTCAAGTAGCTTTGCGCGAAATTCAAAAGCAAACATAATTTTTTTATTTGCAACTTATTGCATATTACAAATAAGTGAAGTGATAGGACCAACACTAAACCCTTTAAACTCTTTACGGATTGCACTTTCGTTAATGAAAGCTATTTAACATCAAATAAGTTATGGTCTTTATTTCTGGTAGATTAAAGAGAAAAATCATAGAGAAAGCTTTGAGCCAAGCGTGGTCCAGAAGTTAACATCCAGGACTGAGGAGCTGAGGCTCCGTGGTTCGTGCTCCGCAGCTGCTTAAAGTCCACTTTACAATTAATAATGTAAGTGGAGAGAAATATACATAACTAACGATCATTTGGATATATATATCTCACGCGTTTGGCATTCATTGGATCTGTGTCACAAATATCTGACAGTCATTCGGATATATTTCAGTTATTCAATGTGGCTTTCAAGTTGAAGTTAGCGTCGTATACCCAGATGATAATAAATCAAGAATACTTTAATAACACGAGGATTCCAATGAAATGGTTATCATTCATTCTGCATGGTTTTCTTTATTGACCACAGAACATTTTCTAAAGGTATTAAACAGATTTTTTATTTTATTTTACATGGCCTCCGGTAGTTCAACAGTAAGCTTGATGGCTTATAATTCTAAAATTCTTGGCTTGATCCGTTTGGTTAAAATAGCACAAATTGGTCATTGTGTAACTTTGTGCCTAACAACAAATAAAAAAAACAAAAATATCTGTACACAGGACACCAAATCTCAGACTGGATTACAAACTCTCATGTTTGTATTTTTTGGTAGTAGTTATTTTTTTCTCTTTTTTTTTGCGTAGAACTGAGGTTCCATGGTTCACGTCTACTATCGCCAATAAAATATCGCGCTCATCAATTTTGGACCGTATGAGAGTTATGAGAGTGACGGTCAAATCCAACTATTCTGTCTGACAAGTTTAACCCAAGATTTATTGGTGGGTGATGCTGATTAGTTGATTTCCATCTGGCGTGTCACATACACCTCGAGTAGCTATGCGCGAAATTCAAGAAAACAAACAGATAATGCTGTAAACTCGATTCTTATATTCATTTTAGGTTAAACAGGCCTGAGATTATTGTAAACCGAATCATCTGATCTAATGTCACAGAAACTTCATTCCTTGAAAACCTAAATGGATTGCTTTTTTCACTTTTTGGACATTCCATTTGTTCTTATTCCCTTTAGGTCTGTGGTAAGTCTGTGGACTTATAACGCTAAAATCTAGAGTTCGATTTTCCGTGGGGGGTAGAGGGCAAATAGCCCGATGTGCTAAAACAAGCCCGTTTGCTCTTTACAAACGAAAATAAATTAGCGGTTGAGTAACATACATTTTTATCTGCTTTGCAAGTACCGTACAATTTGTATTTAGAATTGCTCTACATTCGACGAAACAAAATAAATGAAGAACTTTCCTTTAGTTTATCCAGCAATTGTCATCTGACATAAATATTGTTCTCCAATGTAATTTTGTTATCTCTAAAGAGTATGATAAACCAAAAATATTGGGTATTTTTACCAGCACCTTACGAGATATAAGAGCTAAATGGCCAGACCAGAGAGCCTAAGGATCAGATATAGCCATCCTCAACATAGAACCCTGTTTGATTTAGAGCAAAGACACATTAGGCTATCTGCTGTGTCCACCGCAGGGAATCGTATCCCGGATATGGGGCCTGCTGGCTACTTTTAACTGAATAGCGGTCTGGACTATTACAGCTGAAAGTGCAAGGCATGTTCAGCAATATATCACGTCTCGAACCTTAGACCTTTAGATTTTCATTCTAAGACGTTAACCATTATGTCATACTCAGTCCTAAACCAAAAGATCGATTATACTTTTGATTTTGTTTTTACTAGAAATTGATTAGAAAAACTAGCATCAAAATAGATTCATCAAAGACCGAAAATAAATTATTATCATCTATTGAAAATATTTAAAGTCAGTGATTTAACATTAGGTATATATGTACACGCTTTAACAATAACTTCAATGAATATTATACCTCTTGTCAAACCATAAATGCCTGATTTTCTTAAATGATTTCTAAATCATCTTTGGCATTTGTGCAATTTCAACCCCAACTGAAGCGAAGTAACCAAGTAGATATATGGTTATGAATGTTACGAACCTGGAAACAGTTTTAAAACTCCTATTTTTTAAAAAATATACATTTAAAAATCATCATATAAAATAATATTATAATTATATAATATAGAAATTATAGTTATAAATATATAAATTTCAAAAAATATAAATATATAAATTTCAAAAAATATAAATATATAAATTTCAAAAAATATAAATATATAAATTTCAAAAAATATAAATATATAAATTTCAAAAAATATAAATATATAAATTTCAAAAAATATAAATATATAAATTTAAGAAATATAAATATAAAATATTCACCAACTAAGCGACATTAAATGTTCTAAATGACAATAAACTGTTTGGTATCACCTACCTTTAATTTTTTTCAAGAAAATGAAAATTAATGCTACTCGAAGTAGAATGAGAAATAGATTTAGGAAAGTGTTTCTTAATCATCCATGTCTTCCTCTGGAGCACTGCCATAGGCACTTATATAGGATACACTATATAACCTTTTTTTAACCTTAAAGAGTGTTGCAAGAATGATTATTTTCATTTAATACTTTATGCCATCTTCAGGCAACCATCTCTTAAAAATTTGATTTGATAAACAATGTAATAAGCAAGATATAAATAATTATACAACACCCCATCAGTTACTGTGTGTATCCAAAAAATAAACCTGGCACTGGAGGGGTTCTTTATCTATAAACGTGGTAGTAAAAGAGTTCAAGCTAAATGAGAAAAACAAAATTTAAATACCTGTTTCATAACGTAATATTATGAGAACAATACTAAGTTGGTTAATTCGTAAGGTCTAAAAAGAATGGAGAATATAATAACTAATCATTCGGGATTCTAAGAAGAAGAAGAAGAAAAAAGTATTAAGGTAAAATGGAGTAAATGTAATAAAACATAAGTAATTTTACTTAAGGTGGAAAAGAGAAATATATTAAAGTGCATATTTCATAAAGTGGAGTAAGAAAAATATTAAATTAACTACTGTTCACTGTAGTTATAGGAGAAAATTAAAGAACAAAATTATTAGGTCGTCAAGAAATTATGTCGCTTTTTTAGATGAAAAAAAAACCGAACAACTTATATAT
>NW_013667378.1:65548-71352 GCF_000517525.1 Limulus polyphemus | reverse complement strand
TCAGAGCATCAATATCAATTCCAACATGTCGGCCCCTGCCATCTCAGTTTTTAAGGCTAAAGTGACCTGAACAAAATTTATTTGCTGAACCATCGTTGACAGTTACGAATGTTCAAAACATTTCCATAAACTTCTTTGGTATTCTTTTTAGCTACAGAGGCGTTGTTTCCCTACTTGTATTCAAACAGCATTATATGTCGTATGTGTGTCTCGTCGTGTGCCATCACTATAAGGAATTAGAGTATACTAAACTTTACACATTATATAGACTACACTGACGTGACGTTTAGGTAGTTCGTTTAACTATTATACGTGATGTAAATTTTTTAGGGAGTGGTTAATGAAAGTGTTCCAAAACACGACATTAATTTCATGACGACCTAATATTTTGAGGTAACTGTTCCTTGAAATAAAATAATTGAAAACATTTCGGTCTCCGTAAACACACCCAAAGTCAACCTGTAGCAACACCTTTATTTACATAACGAAGGTTTTAGTAGAAATAAAATATCTACCCAAAGCTTTATTTCAATGAAGCTGAGTGTATCTTCTGGTACGTTAACAAGACAATAAACAAGAATGTGAATTATACGAATGCTGACAAGTCTCTAGATGTATCTCCAATGGACTTGTCTTTGATCATTATAATCTTAGTACTAGAAACGGACATTCACGTGTAGTGGAGGTTGTATTAAACGTTTGTCAAGCTGTGTGGTCGAAGATTGACCTCGCCGTCCTTCCCATAAGCTTATTTTTATGGGAATGGCAACGTCGGGCAATAATGTCTAGTTGTAGTCATCGACAATGAAAGGAATTGAATTGTTCCGAGGGGGTACATCCCCCTTACAAGATGTGAGGAACCCCAATTTCATACAGTTTGGTGGCTTATTCGATCAAAATATATATATAACAGAAATACATAAACTGGAAAGAAGTATAAATATATATATAGGCAATTTATTACGTTACAACAGACACTTACCAACAAGCAATTGTGATACGGTTACCAAATTGTGTTCCTGCAACAACTTCCAGGGCCGCCTGCAGATCTTGAAAACAATTTTGGTTTTCGTCAAATGCTCCATTTAGACAGGCAGCGTTCTTCAGGTATTCTGAAGAAACAAAATGAAACTGTTAGAAGATATTAATTTGTACTTGTAGAACTTGGCCACATTTCCCTAGAAGGATCATAATGTGTATTATAAAACTTGGCCACATTTCCCTAGAAGGATCATAATGTGTATTATAAAACTTGGCCACATTTCCCTAGAAGGATCATAATGTGTATTATACAACTTGGCCACATTTCCCTAGAAGGATCATAATGTGTATTATACAACTTGGCCACATTTCCCTAGAAGGATCATAATGTGTACTATAGAACTTGGACACATTTCCATATAAGTATCATAATGTGTATTATAGAACTTGGCCACATTTCTCTATAATCCAGTTGTACGGTGTTTAGGTGTTGGCTTTTATATTTCTTGTTAACATAATTTTCTTAACGAAGTGTTTCCGATGTGTATAATGTAAAACCAGCTCTTCAACCAATTTTTTTTAAGTTGAAATTTCCGTTAATCCACACTCTACAGCGTTTTTAAGGTAGTTATAGAAATTACTTTAAAATTATACAAAGTTCTAGAGCAGTGATTTTGTGGTTTGTTAAATGCTGCACCAATAGATTATCTCTGTTGTGCTCACCGTATAAGCCCTCAAATTTATCACTGAGCCACCAGAAATAGACTTACTAATTGTATTATGAATCATTGGCATAAAATGTTCCCTCCTCTACCACTTCCAATAAGGCATTCAAATTAAACTTTTTACTTGGAGCCCTTTAATAATTTGCTCTCACCCCAGTTTTCAAATTCTTTCACAATAACTTGTGTTATGAAACATCACAATGAGATTGGTTTCTTTAAACGCTTTACTCTTAACCAGAATATGCAGGTTTCCAGTAACAAAGAATGTAATACTGTTGTTCAGTTACTTTTTATATGTAATTCTGTTTTGAAATATCATACTAACACGTGGAAAGAATTGAGTTGTTTTTAGCGCAAAGCTATAAAATGGGCTATGTACGCTATGTCCACCGCGGGGAATCAAATCCCGAATTTTACCGTTGTGAACCCATAAACTTACCAGTTACCCATCGGGAGACCGTGGAAAGAAAAAATACAATAAATAAAATGGGGGAAATATATATGGTATCAACGTTTTACATCACAAAACAAAATAAAAAATAGGATGATAATATTAGAGTAAAATAAAGAACAACAGAAACAGTTCTATCATTATAGACAGTTAATTTGCTATATTTATTATCTCAAAGTTGCTAATCTTTATTCATGTTTTTATATTCAATTACCATACCTTTAACTGTTATATCACGCTGGACAATGTTATTCTATGCGTGGAGTATGTTCTATATGTAACTAACCGTTTTGTTTGCTTTATTCATGTTTTGTCCTTTTTTCTTCTTAGTTTAATATCTCATTATTCTAATTTACTGTCTTTTTTATTACTTTTGATTTCTTCAACATTATTCAACTAATTAATTTTGCTCATCAGTGGCTCAGCCACCCACAATTTTGAATTGTTAAATTAGAGGGAAAGTAGCTAGTCAACAGCACTAACAGTCAACTCTTAAACTAATCTGATCGAATAGGGAGATTTTACTGTCACTCTTATAACAAATCCCCGGCCTCAAACTGTGGAGCGTGATTTTGCGGCAACAAGACGTGAACCATGGACCCTAGAATTCAAAGTCCAACTCGATAGTCGTTTCGGCCCCATTTTGGAACTGTAAACAAAATAATGTACACAGATTTATCTCTACAAAAGCGACACACACACACACACGACGCTCACAACAAAGATTTTACTATAGAAAGCTGTGCAAAAAGTATCTGGCTCGTGACAAAAATGTTTGTACGAAGCATACTTAAGTTTTTGTAGAAATCAGGGCAACTGACTACCGTAATTTCAGTGATACAATATTTCAAAAATGGTACAAAGCATACTGCGAAAGTGGTTACAAATTACAGGTATCATGGTAAGATAAATATATGTATCAGAATTGTAATAAAATATAATTCTTTTTTTTTTTGCCAATTGTCAAAATAAATGGCTTTTGCTTATATTTCTTAATGGTATAAATATAAACTATGTTGTTGTTGTGCTTAAGATTCTTCTACAGTAGGTGTCTGTGACTTGTTGGCGATAAATTCAACAATGAATGAACAGCACGTACTTTACTTGTTTTCAAAAGAATATATATATATATTCAGAACAAGTTAAACGTATGTACAACAAAGTCTTCATACTACAGAGATTATAGGCATATCATAAACACTATATATATAGTTCTCTTCTTGTTGTCAAATATTCACTTAGGCCTATTCAATTACTTTAGAATTTCAGTTGACAAGCCGAACTATCTTCTCCATTACTATCGCACTAGTATTCTGTGTGTGATTCACTTACAATTGTGGCGCGAGTTATTGTAATCGTTTGGTCTTCTTTCTTCTGAAGATCCTCTGATCCTTTTGTCAAAGTGCACTCAAGCTGATTCACTTACTTTAGAATCACGCTTTGACGGAATAAATTATTATTCTTATCTTCTTTTGTACTGTTAGTGTTACTCTAACATATTAAACATTAGGCCTATCACTTCTACGGTAGTTAACATCACGCATTTTCCTTTTGTATGTTCTCAACGTCAAAGTATTGCACGTGACGTTCAAAAGTCTCAACATCAATGAATTATTAACAAAACTTCCTACAATCGTCTGCTTTTAACTCTTATTATAACAAAATCTAAACATTAATAAAATATTAACTCACAGAACGTTTGTTTAAAGTTAATCAAAAAGTTACAAAATGGGCTATCTGTGCGCTGCCCACCACGGGTATCGAAACCCTGTTTCTAGCGTTGTAAATCCGCAGACATACCGCTGTGCTACTGGGGACCTCTCAAAAAGAAAATAATCAATAACATCTAAATTAAACAGTTTTATATCATGACAATGTTTGTAATGTTTGTAATTATAATTAAGCACAAAGCTACACAATGGGCTATCTGTGCTCTACCCACCACGGATATCGAAACCCGGATTCTAGCATTGTAAGTCCGCAGACATACCGCTGTGCCACTGGAGGCATATCATGACAATCTGAAGAGTCAAGAAAAATGACAAGTTGAAAACTGCATATTATCAGGTTAACATGCTGACACTACTGAAACATTGTTTTTCTACACATTGGACATTAGTGATATCTAGCTACAGCAGGAGAAAACGTGTAGTCACATGATTAAGTTAAAGTACCAGTTCCTCTACATGGTGTAATTGCAAAGGAGAATTCGTGTATAACATTTGCAGATATCTCCCAAGGACTTATGTAGCTTGGAGTTGCTCAAACGGGCTCTCGGAATTCTTTAATCGCTTACGATTGCTGTACATTGAAAAAACGTGTTAAACCTCAGTACAATGTAGAAAAGCCTCCTACAGTAAAAACTGCGTAAAAGCCCTCTGCGTCAACCGGTGGGGCAGCAGTAAGTCTACGGATTTATAAAGCTCAACTCAAAGGTTCAATTCCCTTCGTTGACACCACAGATAGCCCGATGTGGTTTTGCTATAAACACACACACACACAAAAGCTCCCTGCAGTACAAAGTGTGCAAAAGCCTCTTGCAGTAAACATTGCGTTTCAGATTAATAGTTCATAGTCAATGCCATCACATAGAACACCATAAGTTTTGAAAGAAGAGGATATGAGGCATCGGTACTTATTCTTATATCGTTACCCTAGGACATAAATACCCTTCTGTATATAAGATCAATGGTCTGATTACATAAATTTAATAAACTTACGTTCTCGAACGCTCGTCCCAGACTTGCAGTATTCATTGATAAGATTTTCTGGTCCTTCTCCAAAAAACCCAAATATTTCACGCTGGACAAGTGTCATACAGGTCTTTGTATAGTTACTCAAGCAATTACCGGCCTCTTGGATCTGGCTGTGGAAAAGAAGTGATAGAAGGCAGTTTGTCAATATCACCCACTTCTAACTTCTTGGCAACTCTAATCGAATAGTGTAACATGATCTGTACTTTTACAATGCACTCACGGTCGTGCAGTACAGGGGATGAATTTCTGGCGAACACGAGACGCGAACCGTATGCTCTTCGATCCGCAGTCCAGCACTCTAACAATTAGGTTACGCCCAATCCAGCCTTATTAAATATCAATAAAAATCATAGCCACCTTATGGTCATATCTTTAAAACCACAAACACTTCAGCAAAACGAGTAACAATAGATAAAAATATGAAATTTTCCCAAACTTAATTTAACACAAAAGTGAAGCTAAATGTATTTGTCGAAAGGATGTGCTCACTGTATTTCTTAAACCATGATAAACATTTGATAACACAGTAAGTTGATAAGTGAGGATTTTATTGAGAAATGGTGTCCAACCTACTAGGCATTGTGATAATGGACGTAAGCGCTGTTGAAAGCGATCATATGTCATATACGTGTTCAGACATTAAACATACGCAACACAATCGAGAGGATGGATTAGACATTATTCAAAACTTTCCAGAACGTATGTTAAAACATTGGTCAGACTAGAAAGGAATCGTTGAAAATATGTCAAGGCATTCTATATTGGGTGTGATATTTGTCAGAAAACGCAATAGTAATAGGTGTATTATATCGAATGTTGTTTTTAAGTGTTTTACACTCACAAAAAAGAAACCTATCATTCTATAGGTATTTGAAGAACATGTAGCATTTA
>NW_013667378.1:61104-65433 GCF_000517525.1 Limulus polyphemus | reverse complement strand
CTAAGCAGCTGATACATAGTTGAACAGAGTTGTTTAAACATTGGCCGTGTCCAGAGTCACTGATGAGGAGTGGAATTCTCCGAAACTAGTCTGGCCCACGGACACACCCTCAATGAAAGAATAGACCATTCCAAGCTTTTACTTGTTGTTAAACAAATGTTTAAATAACTCTGTTCAAAGATGTATTATATATTATGAACGAGTAAACTAATAGAGTTACATGAAATGTTTATAAGTAATTTGTTTGTTTTCGAAACACCATTAAAATATTTAGGACTTAAAAATGAAAACGTTTTACTACTCACGAACATTCACGGTTTAGATCCTCTTCAGTCTGGGGAAATTCTTGTGTTTGAATGGACTGTAGTAGACCCGCTGCACACACATCTATTTCCCGCAAATGGCAGTTTTGGGAATAAACTTGATAGAAACCTATAAAACAAAGAGTATTTGAGTACTTCTGTATGTCTAATTTTAACAGCTTCAATTCAAAAGTGTTTTCCTTCTTGCAATTAATTCACGACATGATTCAATGTACATATGTTAATGATTTCATCATCGTGAAGTTAGCTCCAGCCTACTTTGTTTCATATAGTCGTTGAACATCACAGTAATGATACTGCCAGTCGGCACAATTCACTGTTGTTGTTTTTTTCACATAAATGATGGACATACGTCAATCTTTTCCCTCATCATTTTATCTTCAGCCCACGTAGTTTGATATATTCCTCAAGAATCATCATAATGACTTTCAGTCGATAGAGTTCATTTTGTTTGTTTTTCATTGTGTCGCGGCATAATCTTCATCATGAAATTATTTTATGCTTTAGCACCATTTTCTTGAGCTCCAATTCATGTATTTAAGTGTAGCTTTCTAGCATGGCATTAATATTCTATTAATATAATTCGGCGTAATTTTTAAGCACCATGGTATTGATCTACAGTTGACAAAATTTTTTGTGATCTCTTTATCCAACCTTCAATACATAAAGTTGAGTGGTTCTGAACTTTCCATCATGTAACATAAAATATAATTCGGCGTATTTTGAAAACATTGTACTATTAATCTACTTGTTCCTTTGTACTGAACTTGCGCAAAGCTACTCAACGGCTATCTGCGCTAGTCGTCCCTAATTTATCAGTGAAAGATTAGGGAGAGGCATCTAGCCATCACCATCCACCGCCAACTCTTTGTCTACTTTTCCCCAACGAATAGTGGGATTGACCGTCACATTATTATGCCCCTAAAGTAGGGCCATGGGATTCGAGCCCACGACTCACAGATTCGAAGTCGAGTACTGTAACTTGAGCATTGTGATCCTTTTTATCCATGGTTCCGATATTTAATTCACAAAGTTCAAAAATTATTAACTTTCCACTATATAATGTAAAATGCAATTCGCACAGTTCAAAGTATTCCTGTGTCATCACAGGTTTAAAAGATCCATTAATGTCATGATATTGTTGTTCGATACACTTCTACAAACTAACTGGAAGAGTATATTTTAAGTATTTTACACGTACACGTTCGTCCAAAAAGGTGTTAAGAGCGTAGAACTTGAGTTGTTTGAGATATTAATTTATAACATAATAAAGTGGCTTTATTTGGGGGAACGTACTTGAAGTGGTTTTATTTGGAGAAAGTAATTACATGTTCCGAAAGAACAATGGTCTATCGAAACATATGGTAAGTTCCCCAAAATAAAACCACTACATTATGCTTATAAACCTTTGTTTGTCAATTTATATTATATTATCAAAATGTGCTTCCACACACAAATATAGGATGGGCTCTAACAAATCACTATAAACACGTATTGGCAAAGAGTTTCTACCATTGTCTCTTTTGTATAGGGTGTTCAACGTAAGATTAAACATAAAGTCTTGATCTCTCATTCCACAATAGAAATGTGGACAATGCTAGAGTTATTTTAAGAGTATACAACTGTTCTGATCAAGTTTTGATCAAGTTCCATTAATAGTTTATCATATTTTGTCTGGGTTGGATACATTTATTGCTACACATGAAGCCCTTTATCAAGATTTAAATCTTAATGAAAGTGTGGTTATTCATAGTCATTATCACAATATTAATTATTTTAAAGCCTTGCTACGAAAATTATAGGTGAAATTGATGAAAAAAATATTTGGATATAAATATCACAAAATCTCTAAAGGTTTCTAGACGTTCTACACAATATGCTTTAGCCATGGCAATACGAAAAACAGGATTTAAGGTTGTATACATAGCAATAGTGAGTACAAGTCAAAGGAGGTCATTAAGTCACTCTCTAGAGGCGTTGATTAGACCTCATTTGAAGTACTGTGTTTAGTTTCTGTCACCTTATTAAGCAAAAGAAGTTGAGCTGTTGGAGAGGGTCCAGAGAAAAGTTACTACCAAGATGGTTACAGGTTTGGAGGGAGTTATCGTACGGGGATAGGTTCAAATAGGGGAGAAGGGCTAGGGGAAACAACGTTGAGATTTTTGATATCGTTAGAGGCTTGAAATCCATAAACTCAGAAGTCATTTTCATTTAAAATAACTCAGCAAGCACTATGACTTTAGGGCACAAGTTTAAAATATGGAAAACTCAAAGAAGATTGCAGTTGAACTGCTTACGAAATAGCCTGTCTTCAAATGTTGTAAAAGAAACTGTTTAAGATTAGATTGGATAAAGTTTCAGAGATTGTTGACAGTACAAAATGAGATAGCTTAGATGTACCTTATTATTCTCGGGAATCGAAATAAAATAACTTGATGCTCGATTTCAACTAAAAAAGACGCCTTCCATAGTAAAATATGTTTTCAATATAATCTTACTAGTCGTTCCTTTCCTATTCTTCAGCATATTTTTCTGCTATATAGCCCATCTTTTAAGGTACTTTTTACACCCTAACTTAAATTTATAACGAACTGTTTGTTTAAGAGCAAAACCACGTTGAGCTATCTACTGTATTCACCGCGAAGAATCGATCCTCGGTTTTTTGCGTTATAAGTTCATATATTTATCATTGGCCCACTGGGAAATAAAAGGACTATTATGTATGCTCTATATCCAGTAGTGTGTGTTCAATAAATCCTGAACAATTTGTTTCTTGTCTAAGGTCTTTTTTGTATCAGAAGTTTGTTTTAGGTAAGCTAATTTTTTTTAAAATATGAAAAAAAATAATTAAACTTTAATAACAGAAGTTCAATAATGATTTACAATTTTATTTTATTCACCAAGAAACTTTGTATTTGGATATTAAAACTTGTCTTGTTTGTGCAAATCTTCTAGTTATTCTTACCACGACTGTTTTTTTTAAAGATATGAAAAGTTATACGTATAAAGTTGTATCTTTATTTGACACATGTATTACATCCAGACTAAACGATAAAGGGTAACCACGTCCAATAAACACGCTAGAAAACTAACGTTTCTTTCATCAGCAGTATCAACTACATGTAGAACCTTTCTATTTGACAATTTCCAACTATCTGCTGACCGTCTTATCAGTTCTTGGAATATATGAAAACAATTCAATAATTAGGTCAAACTACTTTGTGCTTGTTGCTTGAAACTCTTTAATAAAAAAAAGTACTGACAAAAAAAAATGGCAATTCACATTTTATGTGTACTTCCATTTAACGAGTTTTATAGTTAAAAAAAAATTATTACTTAGCACTTCTCTTAGGAGAGACTCTAAATATCTGTTACATTTCTTTTCTTTATCTTCCTCCTTCTCAGGTTACATAACAAATAAAAAACTTCCTTCGACTCCCAGAGATTTCTTGTATCTGTAGCTTTACGGAAGCCCCCAGTAGCACAGCGGTATGTCTGCGGACTTACAATGCTATAAACCGGGTTTCGATACCCGTGGTGGGCAGAGCACAGATAGCCCATTGTGTAGCTTTGTGCATAAATACAAACAAAGCTTCACGGAAAATTGGTTTTTACGAAAGTTACTCCAAAATGAATTAATGAAACGGCTTTAAATAAATCATTGGAAGCCGCATTGATGAGTTTGATTTATAACATTGACTGGTCTAAGGTAGCGTTTCCCAAACTTTTCAGCTGAGATTGTTTGTTTGTAATTAAGCACAAAGCTACACAATGGACTATCTGTGCTCTGCTCACCACGGGTATCGAAACCCGGATTCTAGCGTTGTAAGTCCGCAGACATGCCGCTGTGCCACTGGGGAGAGGGGGGGGGGGGCTTTCAGCTGAGAAAAAGCTTACAACACTAAACACGTGAAATATCGGTGTAGAGGGCGCGTTGCGCACGCAGCGCCCTATAGAGCTGTATATTTTTTCATTTATTTAACTAATCAAATTACATATTAATGAA
>NW_013667378.1:35490-60104 GCF_000517525.1 Limulus polyphemus | reverse complement strand
AAAAGACTTAAGATGACAACAATCAAATATCTTTTCTTGAATTATGAATAACACGAATGGATTGAAATATTTAGATAAATTATCTCAAAATAATATTGAAATTAAGCTTGAATTATTCATAACCTCTGAATAGTGGTTGACCCAACGGGTCATGGTGGTCTAGTATTTTATTAAAATTTAAAATCATGGATTTATAACAGTGCACTTATCAGTCTCGGACGGGTTGGTAAAAGGGTAGCCCAAGAGTTGGTGGTGGGTGGTGATGAATAGCTGCCTTCCCTCTAGCCTTACACTGCTAAATTAGGGACGTCTAGCGCAGATAGCCCTCGTGTAGCTCTGCGCGAAATTCAAAAACAAACAAACAAACAAATCTCGGACGGGACACCAGTGTTCCGCGGAACATATTTTGAGAAACGCTAGTCTAAGATATTTTGATTAATAGTTCAATCAAATTGTGACAAGAATTGTTCGGAAGAAATTCCGTGTATAACTCTTACAAAATGTACACACTTACCAAATGCCAAGACGAGACACACAATGTATGACGTTTCCATTGTGGTGCGTATGAGAAGCTGGAGCTCAGGTTATGCTGCACTTGTTTTGGATTAAATAATAGCGTTCTCTTTACGGACTATATATAACGTTAGATCACTTTGTAAACAAGTAGGTTGGGTTTTCAGGTGAAGGAAAGCGACTTTCTTGTTAATTCACGTGAATACACATTTGTTTATTCAACCTCTTGTAATGTTGCTAAATGGATAAGCATAGGATTATCAAACAAAAGTATTACATTGCGGCAATTAACTTTTTATTTTTATTTTCAAAGCTATAAAAAGTGTTGCTTTTTTACTATACAATACCAAAAACACGAAAAGAAAAAAAAATTAATTTCCATTTAAAATTTCTGTAGCGTAGCTCTTACACAAAACTGTAATTATTTTTAAAACAAAATAAACATGGAACATTTTAACCTAAACTATCAGTAATTATTTAGTGTTATTATCTTATTAGCTGAAAAAAATAGTAGAATTAACACTGGGTTTTGAAACTTTGTAAAATATTTGAATGGGTTGTGATGGATATTTTCATTAGGCTCATGTAATTATTTATACATTTATCAAACATCGTTGGTAATTTGATAATATTTTACTTACTTACTTATTGCCGTAATTTTTCCACTTTAAGTGTTCCTTGTAAACTTAATGACGATCAATATGTGTTTAATTCTGATTAGATTTCCGTCAGTTCTTTATTTTATTTATGTAGGTAGATAGTGGTGTGTCTGTCGCCCATCAACAAAAGATATATCACAAAGCCTCCAGTGATACAGCGGTACATCTGAAGACTTACAACGCTAAAAATTGGGTTTCGATACCGGTGATGGGCAGAGCACAGATAGTCCATCGTGTAGCTTTGTGCTTAACTTCAAACAAACAAATTATATCACACTAAAAAAAGTGTTCAAAAATATACTATGTAGAGGGTGCTATGCAAATCATTCTTTGTTCTTCTCACTGATTCCAGTTTTATTCTGGACCTTACTTTTGAAACCTTGAGGAATACATACAGATATTAACCTTGGAATATGTAGAAAAGACTGCAACAGAACAGTTTAGTCTTGTTTCAAGTCACGTTCTCATTTCACGATTTGCTTACATTACAAAGAATATATTTTTTCTTTCTTTGGGTGTGACTTACGTTAAACTTGCGTATGCGACTACCTGCAGTGAGGCCTGGCATTGCCAAATGGTTAGGGCACTCGACTTGCAATCTGCGTGTTCAAATCCCTGTTCCACCAAACATGCTCACCCTTCCAGCCGCGGTAGCGTTATAATGTTATTGTCAATCCCACTATTCGTTAGTCTTACACTGCTAAATTAGGGACCTCTAGCGCAGATACACCTCATGTAGCTTTGCGCCAAATTCATAACAAACTAAGCTTACAGTGTTCGCTTAAATTTTTCAAAATAAGCTGTACGTGAGACTATATATATAATGTTTTCTTTTAATTAAACTTAAATGTATAGATTTTTTCGCCCTGCGGGTATAAAAATGCTACAATTACAACAAATATTTGTCCCTTTTTTTTAAGGGACCTGTGATTACTATGTCTTGAATTGTTCTCCGATTTAACCGTAACCATTTGTTATTAGTTTGTTCTTTCCTAATAACATTTTGAAAAACTATTAAATAACCATGATTCATTTCCATTCAAACAATAAACGCCTGATTGTCACTATTATCTGGGTGATCATTCGTCATGATATAAAAGACTGTTTAGCGTAGGTAGTATTGATTAATTATTTTGTGAGTTAATATTTCATGATTGTTTAGTTGTTTTATAATAAGAGAATTAAAAGCAGACAATTATTGGAACTTGTGTTTATAATTCATTGATGTTGAGGCTATCAAACGTCGCGTGAAATTTACTGGTGTCGATAATATAGAGATTTCTAGAAGGCGACCAGTCCATTAAGTGATAAATATATAAGTAGTGTGAGACGAGCGGGAAGAGTAGATAGACAGAGCAGATGATAAAGTAAAGTCACGGGACGTAGATTTTCGGTCAGAGAAAGGTTAGAAAAACGTAAAGTTAAAAGTGAGATTAACAGTTTTCTGATTTAAAAACACGCGTCTTTTTGTTTTATGTTGAGTATATAAAAGTAAACCTGGCACTACGAAAATTGTTTATGTATAAACGTGGCAGTGAAACAGTTCACAAGGAGGTGTAAAAACATGTTTGTTTGGAATTAAGCACAAAGCTGCATAATGGGCTATTAGTGCTCTGCCTATCACGGGTATTCAAACCCAGTTTCTGGTGTTGTAAATCTGCAGATATACCTCTGTGCCACTGGGGGGGGGGGGGCGTAAAAAACATGGAAGAAACTTTTAACAGAAAATGGCACATTATAACCACTTGGCTAGTCTTACATCACAAATGGCTGTTGTTGTTTTTCTAGTCAAATAATTTGCTCTCATATTTTGAGGTTACTGAAACAACAATAATCAAACCTTAAATAATTCTGACATTTACAGAAAAAAAACTCTATTGCAAGTGGCCATTTGTTTCTTGTATTAGGCACCATTCACGTATTATTCGTAACGTTGAATTTATTGGCTTTCAGTTTGACATATTTTTCAAATTACCTCAATCTCTGAATAGTTGAAAATTTGGTATCTTTTAATACCACTTTGCAATCATGATTGCCAAATCTGTACAAGGCATTAAAATGCGCTACAAGGACATCAGAGATGTGTTCTTCAGTGTAATAAAATATGCTTTGTTTCACAATCTCACGATAATTATTTTCCTGGAAACTCGCAACTTTTCATCTGCTAAAACAATCAAGTGAAATTAAAGAAATCGGTGACACGGTATAAAAATTATATTTAATGTTTAACTATCATCATCACTGATAAAGCAATTAGTTTCTGAAGGACACAATTCAACGTGAATCATACTTGCAGTATATGTTCCTGAAAAGCGAGCTTTTGAAGGCTTAATAGTATCTCTTTTTTTATATTAGGTAATCTGGCATATGTTCTAAAATAATACATGTTTGTATTTATTATAGACTTAAAACGAACAATAAACAATGGATAAAATATTAAGCGTTTACTTTTCAAAGGAAGCTGTATCTTATTGTCTTAAGTTGAGGATATTGGTGACGGAGGGTGTAATTCCATCGTTTCACCCAGAAAAATAAGGCTGAAAGACTGAAGTTAATCTTTTTTTGTAACGTATCTCGAGTACAAATTTGGTAAAAGTTTTAAAAATAAGTCAGCCAAATAATACAGTTTATTTCATGTGATTTCAGAAGTTAATTGCTTTGAAAATGATTCTGTAAAATATTTACTCAGTGATACGTGAGGCACGGTAGAGAAAAATTATCTTCATACACCGTTGTTGATTTATTGCACCAGAAAGCTGTCTGATTTTTATATTGTATAAGTGGCCGTACTTTATGCGGTTTGATATGTCTCCATGTTTTAGATAATCAAGTCGGCAGTACTTGTGATATTATATGTTTCTTTCGTTGCTCCGAATGTATGTTCTTGTTATTTTTACTTATGCCAGGTGAGTAAATAATATGGTTTTATGAGATATCAATTTAACTTAAGCCGTTATGAAGTTTAATACACGTAATTCGTGAATGCTGTTTAATCTTGGTATGGGGCGATTTCCAATTATTAGAGCTCCTATGAGTTTTTAAATTTTGTGACCTCAATTTACTGATTTCGTACCATCTTATTTCTCAACTTCATTAGGTCTAGTTTTTTTTGTTTTTGAATTTCGCGCAAAGCTACACGAGGGCTATCTGCGCTAGCCGTCCCTAATTTAGCAATGTAAGACTAGGGAGAAGGCAGCTAGTCATCACCACCCACCGCCAACTCTGGGGCTACTCTTTTACCAACGAATAGTGGGATTGACCGTCACATTATAACGCCCCCACGGCTGAAAGGGCGAGCATGTTTGGTGTGACGGGGGTTCGAACCCGTGACCTTCAGATTGGGAGTCGAGTGCCCTAACCACCTGGCCATGCCTGGCCTAGATCTAGTCATTACACTTATCGGGAAACACGCGCCTTTCTTAGTTTCTTAGTGCTCCACACAGTGTAATACAGCCTCAAATATGGTCGTTATAAAATATAATTCTTTATACAGTTACTCACGGAAACATTTTGATACATGTGTAAAGTGAGACTTATTTGTGGTATCAAATGAAAGGAAAAATATTTTATGACATTTTCACACATATTTATTTCATTGGAATATGAACTGTCTTTTATTTAAAATACCACAAATACAAGCGCCGTGATACTTGAAGTTGTCATGAAAGTGGGTAAACAAGTAACGCTAGTCGTTCATTCTAATTCGATAGTTGAAAACATGCATGAAAAAATAAGCAAAACAACAACTTTATTATGAACGAAACAGGTTTTTAATTTCTTAACTTGAATTTCCGACTAAGTATTTTAACTTTTATGTAATGGGTTGTATTAAACGTAAGAAAACTTCAACATTTTCGAATTATCAGCAATTTCTGTGCCATCTAGGTTTTATCCTCCTTTCTTGTGAAATCGCTCGCAATTATTTATAACAATTTAGAAAAAATATAATTGAGTAGAATATAATTCAGCAGAATATAATTCAGTAGAATATAATTCAGCAGAATATAATTCAGTACAATATAATTTAGCAGAATATAATTCAGTAGAATATAAATCAGCAGAATATAATTCAGTACAATATAATTCAGCAGAATATAATTCAGTATAATATAATTCAGCAGAATATAATTCAGTACAATATAATTCAGCAGAATATAATTCAGTACAATATAATTCAGCAGAATATAATTCAGTAGAATATAATTCAGCAGGATATAATTCAATAGAATATAATTCAGTAGAATATAATTCAGCAGAATATAATTCAGTAGAATATAATTCTTTCAATTCTCATCAGAAAAAGGATAATAATCCGCCAGCAGAACCTAATACAGCACAACCTGCTTGTCCTTTGGCGTTGTAAATAATTCAATTATAATATAAAAAAAATTTAATAGTTTCCTTTTAAAATTTTGATTCAAAGTTAACGTATTGTAGTTATAAAAAGGATATCTCATAATTTCTATTGATTGTAAAATGCATATCAAAAATCATCTATTCAGCTTACGGCCCCTCCAGTGGCTCAGCGGTAAGTCTACGGACTTATAACGCTAAAAATCGAGTTTCGATAACAGTTGATGGGCAAAGCACTGTTTAACTACAAGTAAACCTCAGTTTACGAATGTGATTGTTATTAAATTACCTCACTCGAAAAAGAAACACAAAATAACAGACTTTTGAGTGTGAGTATGCAATAAACACAAAACCACACAGTGGACTATCTGTGCTATGCCCAACACACGTATCAAAACCTGATTTTTAGTGTTTTAAACCTCGAGACTTACCGCTGCGCCAAAGGGAGGATAATATAAACGACCAACACGACGGATGAAAAATATTAAGAATAGCATTATTTTATTTCTGTTTTCGAAATAACGAACTTCATAACCAATATCAATTTCAAAAATATGAGTAAACTAGATTATTTTAATTCACGCATACAAACACTCAATCATATTAGATAAATTACGTTATTAAGATTTAAAATGCCCCCCAGTGGCACAGCGGTATGTCTGCGGACTTACAACACTAGAAATCGGGTTTCGATACCCGTGGTGGGCAGAGCACAGATAGCCCATTGTGTAGCTTTGTGCATAAATTCAAACAAGATGTAAAAAATTATAAATTTTCACTGTGGCATTTAACTCGGAAAACTATTATTAAGAATTATTAGTATTAACAGTAGAAAAGAAAAGAAAAAAAAAACGCGTAAGCTCTCATATATCACCACATGTTAAATTTCGGAAGCAGTACTGGGTAAGCAAACTAAGCAATTTCTTAGGGCCCCGAGTTTAAAGGGGTTACCGATTCTTGGATACTTCTTTTATCAAAACTTTGAATTAAACCTATTTTAGTACTGTACTCATAAAAAAATCACGGTGAAAGCAATTCAAAACATATTACCCAGTGAGAAACAGACGTTTAAAAGTTGCAGTAGCAAGACATTTTTCTGTCAGGCACTTATGCTGTGCGCATGCGCTGGTTAGTTGATAAGTGCAGAACACCACGGTGAGCATAATTTGTGAAAGATAAACGCGAAACGGTTTTAGTGTGTGAGTAGAAATAACTTCTTTTAACAAATGCATTAGTATGGGTTGTCTTAGCATATATTTTGATTTGTAGAAATAATGCAATTAGATTTTTGGAAGTCCAAAATATTCTCGCTTAGGACCACCAATTGGCTAGCATTGCTCCCCATAAAAGCCCCTGTAGTGAAAATAGTAAAAAATATTGTGGTTCGACATACAACCAAAGGAATTACTTTTAAATTTAAAGAGTATTTTCTTCATATAGTACTATTTAGATATAACTGCTTTTCATGTCATGATTTTTATTTTCTACGGCATTTTTATGTCTCATATATGTTTACTGTAATGCTTATCTTGCTTGTATAAATATCTTTTAATGACCTATTTTTCGGATAAGATTTTGGCAGTAATTAGGTTTAAGGTTAAATGCACGTATTTGGGTCACATTGGATAATACATCTTTATCTCTACTCTTTAAAAGTAGGCTTAAGTACAAACATTAAACACTGGTCACGTTAGTCATCAAAAAGTTTTTTAATGATTTAGTTCTACGTAGTAACTAAGTGTCCTTGCGTGCTATGCTGTTGATATTAATATGTGAAATCTACAGGTGTCAGTATACTTGAGTTTACACTTTTAATCTTTTTTCTAAAAACAATGATTTAGCAGTCCATTAAAAATCCATAGTTTTGTTTTAAAAAAGGAATGGATTTTATTAATATACTAGCCGCGACCCGCAAATCGTTTGTGATAGTTTTCACGCCCTTCCCTTGAATTTTCTTTATAATAATCTATCATTTTGACGCACGCCATTGAAGCTACGCTTTCTGGAAGGTGTTATGTGTTAGATCGATAAATCCAGGTCAAATTGAAAAAAATTGTACGCGATCAGACAGACAAACTCAGGTAGACGTAATATTATTTAGTAAAACTACAGTACGTTGCTTTATTCAAGAAAACTACAGTAAAGTAAACAATATAGTAAAGTGTACAGAGTATGAAACAGTTATGAGTGTTCAGTGTATGACACCGTTTTACGAATTGAAGCAAAGATTGTTTGTTTGTTTTTGAATTTCGCGCAAAGCTACACGAGGGCTATCTGCGCTAGCCGTCCCTGATTTAGCAGTGTAAGACTAGAGGGAAGGCAGTTAGTCATTACCACCCACCGCCAACTATTGGGCTACTCTTTTACCAACGAATAGTGGGATTGACTGTCACATTATAACGCCCCCCACGGTTGAAAGGGCGAGCATGTTTGGTGTGACGGGGATTTGAACCCGCGACCCTCTGATTTTGAGTTAAGCTCCCTAACCACTTGGCCATGCCGGGCATGAAGCAAAGAAACTCACAAAAATGAAGAATAAAACCAGTAGTAAAGAAAAATAGCTAAAAGATGTTAATATGCAGTCTGTGACATGAGCTGAAGCTACCTTATTGCAAAGTGAAGTAAATGTAAAGTTCTAATGAAGGCAAACTTAGCTGAATATGCAGAAATGTCTGAAAGTGATAAGAATATGGTTTTGAACGAACTATGCATGCGTATTTTAGACTTAAATAAGTCGAGAAAGCTTATAGAAATTGTATTTAGTGTAATGTTATTTTTTTTAATTACACACGGATTAAGTGTTATTTGAGTGAAATACTTTGCAAAATACAGTTTAAATCGAAGCCAGTCATCACGTGATGACAACGATATTGTGCCATTGTGTACCATACTCGTTGCATTGAAAAGTCTGACTAAGCAAAAAACAGGTAAGTTGATTTTGAATTAAAAAGCCAATATGCAGTCCGGTTTCCTCAGACAAAGGCTTTTCTAATGATATTAGATTTGTAGCATTTGATCGAGAAAAATTACGAATTTGCGACAAATGCAAGCATAATATATATATAGATGGGAGAGTTTAATATAAAACTTTTTTTAAACAGATATATCAAATATTCTTTACAGTTCAGTTTTTTTATGTTAATACTAGACCCCACCCCCCAGCCACTGAAAGCTCAACTGCATGTCTGGGAGCTTGAAACGCTAAAATCGGGTAGTATAGCTGTTTCTTTTTTGAACTGACAGATTACAGGGGAAGCAGCTAGTCAACAGCAACCACCATCAACTTTTGGACTATTCTTGTCTGATCAAATATTGGGATTTAACTATCACTCTTATAGCACATCCATAGCCACAAAGTACAAAGCGCGTTTTTGCACTAACGGGTCGTGAATCTTGAATCCTCTGGTTTACGGCTCTGACACATTAACCAATGGCCCATGCTCGACCCAGTATTGGATCATGCAGCTAGTAATTTCTGAATATGAGTGATAATTATTTGAAAAGTAAGATTCTATGTGTAGGCAGAGTATGCTATCCATAATTCACTAGACTCGCAGTCTTCATAAATAGAATAGGTTTGTTTTGAATTTCTCGCAAAACTACACGAGGGCTGTCTACGCTAGCTGTCCTTAATTTAGCAGTGAAAGACTAGAGGAAAAGCAGCTAGTCATCACCACCCACCACCAACTCTTGGGCTACTCTTTTGCTAACGAATATTGGATTGACAGTCACATTATAGCGAAATAGAATATGGCGATACTACTTGTTAAATAAAGCTCCGCCACTGAGAGGACATATTTCCACTATTATTTGACAAACGTCTCTGTGTGTGTGTGTCCGCTTATAACTGGTGAAACGTTGGACCGATTATGACATATGGAAATCAGCGTATGGATCTAACACCCTCGAAGTCCTTATGTGTTGAACGACTACGTCATAATACGTAAGCGCCCGTAACACTTCAAAATGAGAACATGTCATTGAAAAAACATATCGCCACCCGAACAATCCATGAGCTGAATTCAACATTCTCACCTCTCTTACTTGCATATAAACAAAAATAATAACAATAATAATTAATTAATTAACTAATTGTCCTCCAGGTTTCACTATAAATGTGAAAAGCAATAACATTTCTGAAAACTTCTATATTGGAACAGTAAACACTGTATGCTTTCAACTCCAAATAATACAGCCATATAACTTATTTTATAATTTGTTTGCTTTGTTATTAAACAAAAAGCCACTCAATGGACTATCTGTGCTGTGCCCAACTCAAGCATTGCAACCCGACTTTTAGCGTCATAAGCCTTCAGATTCGGTGCTGAGACACCTGGGGGCTTTTTTAGATAAAAATTATAACAAAAATATTTGCGTTCTTTATTTTGCTTGCTACACAGTCTTGTAATACTAGAAAAAAATAATTTATGTTTCTTCAAATCCGTCCGTCGATGGTTCAGCAATAAGTTTACGGACATAAAACACACTCGATTCACCGGGGCGTACAGAACGCAGACAGCATATAGCGTAGCATCAGGCTAAAACAACCTAACAAACGAACCAAATTCTTTAAATTCAATTTGGATTCCTTCTTCAAGAATTTTGTTGTATGACAGACTATTTCATCTTATGTTAATATCGTTCATTTTTTTAATAGATTAATCAACATTTCTTAAACGAACTTGAGATATTTTTTTTTATGTCGGTGCATCTTACTGTATTACCTTAATACATGTTTATCTTCTATCACAGTTTAGTAACTTCTGTTATGGTATATAGATATAATAAAGTAAACCCTTCTCTAACAAACTGTCTATTCATTGATGCTTTTCTACTTCCATTAGGAGATGAATGTATGAACGTATTGGAAGGTTTCTACTAGTTCAGGACATTGAAAATGAAAACAATGAATTTCACAACAACACCCACCGCCAAATCTTGGGCGTCTCTAATCGAATAGTGCTATTAACCATCACATTATAAGGCCAAGTTCCTGGTTGACATTGCAGTGAATCAATGACTTCAAATGAAGGTGATCCTTTGGCTAGTCGATACAAACTTCATTCTGGTTAATTTTGATTGACTAATATCTATTAGTAAGTTCATCTACAAGATGAAAGGTAGTCTCTTCAGTCTTGGTTAAGATCTTTGGGTATTTGGGGCGGACCTACAACAGAAATTTCAGCCAACTATTCCAGCACAAATAGTGAGCTACAGTTCCATGGAAAATTCAGCTAATACCAGTCAGAATTGGCCTGAAAGTAATGAACTGCATAAGTGCATCTTGAGGAGGAATTCACAGTACCTTTGGATGCACAAGTGATGTTCTAAGCTTTACTGCGGACTCGGTTTAATGTATTATCAACATTTACTATAAATATGAAAGCAATTCAGGAAAAAATACTATTTCTTGTCCAGAAATCAGGCTGCTTTTACACAAACAGTTATTTGTCAGAGTGATGGCATAATCCCAGCGCTTATCAGTAATTACTCAGCTTCCCACTAGAATGATCACCAATATAGTGGATCAATTATAAGTAGCTGAAACTAGATGTGCAGTTAGGTTTACTTTTTCGTACTGCATCCGAGAATGAATGCATAGCTGCCAGAACATCCGAGATTGTTAGTTGATGGTCAAGCAAACAATACGAATATGAAGTCAATAATGGCAGAAACTTAGTGAGTGTCTAGAAAAATATGACGAGGTGCTTGTGAAACAAAATGGCCATTTGATATGGACAACAATAATTCACCACCACATAGATACATGAAATGCAATTCCTATTAAACAACTCCCGTGTAAGTTTCTCTGAAGCATTAGGAATTTTGCAAGTGCTGAAATACAGTGAATGCTGAAAAATAGAATCATACATCCTTGAAAAAGTGCTTGATCTTCTCTTGTGTCAGGAAGAAGGGAGGTACATAAAGGTTCTGTGTTCATTTTAGATGGACGAATACAGTTACTCCATTGATGCAGATGAACGTATGAATGTATTGGAAAGTTTGAAAGTGAAAACAATGAAGTGTTCATCTGTGCATACTCAAGTAGAAATTCTTGGTGACATTTTGGGAAGGGGTGGAGTCTCAGTGGACCCATTAAAGATTGCAAGAGTCAGAGATTATCCTAAACCCGTGACTAAACAAGAAACTTAAAGTTTCCTAGGCTTTGCCATATTATCGATGATTTATGTTCGATTTCTTCAAGATTGCAGCATTATCATTGTTTGCACTGACTAGCCAAAATACATTTCAGGTGAACCATACACTATGACCACGTTCGCAGCCGTGGTGTTTGCCAAACACTATCAACACAACCAGTCTGGTAATAAGTTCACCATTTGTGTAGACCAAAGTTCTCAATCATTTAACCTCAAGGCCCACTTAATTATTTGGCACAATAATGAAGGCCCACATATTCAGTTGATGACTCGTTAGTGTAATCACTATTGCCCCGACCCGTAGCAGTCTATAACTGTGGGTCTCACAGCCCACTGATTAAGAACAACTGGTGTAGACAATACATTACTGAAATTGTTTATGGACACTTTAAAGATCCAGAAGGGATGACTGCATGTTGGATCATAATGCTACAAGAGTATGAATGTGTTGCACATCATCAACTGGGCCTCCAAAACTGAAATGCAGACACACTGTCTCAGTGGGGATCTTATCTATTCATTGAAAATCCTGATCCTCAACACCATGCAAGGGTGAAGGCCGTTGCAGCGAAAGTAATGACCAATCATATTGTTAATGATGTTTCTGGAAAGAGCAACTGAAAAACCCAAATCTTATTTAGATGCTTCTTGCCATAAATTAAGGTGAAGAAAGAATGCCACAGGCAGAGGAATGTAGTTTGGTTATATATAATCAATGGCACTATTAGAAATTATTACGAGAGATGGATTCCGTGCTATATCATTGTTATAAGCCCCTGAGATGTGTTTCTAATATGTAATGCAATTGTTGATCCTCTCAGTTCCTAAAAAGAAAATACTTCAGACTTTGCATAGCATAAAAATCAAGTGAAGTACCTGCAAAAATATTAAATCTTAAAAGTGAAACAGTACAGAAATAATTTGTTGTTTTTGTTATTAAGCGCAAAGCTTCACAAAGGGCTATGTGCTCTGCCCACCACGGGTATCGAAACCCGATTTCTAGCAGTATAAGTCCACAGACATCCTGCTGTGCCACTTGGGGGACTACAGAAAGAAAAACGTCAACTGAAATGCCTAAGACTGTCTTATACTAATAAAGAGACAGCAAAGTAATGTAAAATACTTGCATTAATCTTATACTTGAGATAGTAAACAAGCATTCACACCAAGACATTGAGCACTGATGTAAACATTGTACTGTGTGTTATGTGCTGCCCGAAGTTATAAACACATAAAACAAGAAAAATTCTGGCACAGAGCTGTTAAAGAGAATAGCTCTTGGTATAATTGACCTTTTCCTGCAAGATAATCGGTCTACTTCATCTAGTAGCCTATAGCATTCGTAAATAAATTAGCAGTCCATCATTTATTTTTTGGTTAAACAACGTATAGCACACTTTGTAGCACCTAGTGAAATTCACAAAAAATAAGGAGCTAATTTCAACAACCAGTTAGTTGCTGTGATAAGTAATATACTGGGTGTGGTGAAGATATGTACCTCACTATATACACCCTTAGTCTGATATTTCATTTTTAGGAACAGGCAGAACCCTTTCAGTATAAAACAAGTGCATTTGCCTGTACCGAAGATTTTTGAAATCTTCTTACCCTTCTATTCCCTAATTTTGGAGTTTTCAAAGAAGAGATCAGTTGTAACTGGCCAGTATGCAACATTCAGCTCTGTGTTGCTGCCTGGGTTTCTCAATCATCATTGCTGACCCATCCCCATTGATACAGAATATAAGATCAAGTTTTTGGTTATTCTAACCATCTTGGTTTCAACCAAAAAGTTCTGAATGGTTTTCTCTGATACTACCTAGGAGAATCACTTTACTTTGTCTGAAAAGGAAGATGATAATTTCTTTTAGTTCCTCATCATGCCATTGCAGCCAGTAGAGCAACCATGTACAGAAGAGCCCTTGCTTGTGGAGATAAATATGCTATGCAGCATCCTGTAATTAGAATCTTAAAATCTAGTTTTTCACCTCTTGATCATCTATCATTTTCGATCTCTTTCTATTAAATTTTTGCTAATTTCAGTTTTTGAACTTCTTATATTTTTCTGTCTCATTCTTCTAATTTTCTAATGTTGTATTATATTTCCACCAAATCAATTCCACTTCTAACATCAATGATGTAGTGTTCTTCCTTTATAAGGGTTTTCTATAAAATTATTTGGTGAAAATAATTCAAAGTCCAGTCCACGTAACGATAGCAAGTTAGTTTGTTTCTTCCTTAACATTCCTACAAACTGCCTTCACTTGTACACTGTTGTAACTTATGGGCCAAGGTAACTTTATAAATGATTTACAGACAGAAATACCATGCTAATAGTACCATGACTAACGTAAAAAAATAAAAACCTTGTACAGTTTCACGGCTAATCGACTGAATAACTGAATGTACACAATAACTAAAATTCAAATATTTTGCTGAAGTGACCTGACTGACTCACTGCTTGCCGATTCTCGTATTTATATCGTACCCTTGTTTCTAAACATTTTGCGAAGTTCTCCATCACTATATTCCCGAACATGCTATGTATATCAGATCTAATTTAGCGTCATGCACTTTCTAGCTAACAGCTAATATAAAATATTAAAAAATACAGCTTATAACACTATGTTAAATGATATATATATTTATTTATTTATAGTTTACTTATCACCTTTGATCTAATATTATTTCCAATAATCTCATTATTGATTTTAAGAAGTTTTAAGTTAAATTCAACTACAATAACTAAATCGTCTTTGAAAGAGCCACTCTCACTAATAGAAAAATTTAAACCTAATTTAAAAAATTCAGTTTGTTTTGGTGTCATAATCTCTCTCTCTAGACACATTTATCAATTTAGGATCTGCGTTACCCTCATCACCACCCACCACAAACTCTTGGGCTACTCTTTTACCAACGAATAGTGGGATTGACTGTCACATTATAACGGGCGAGCATGTTTGGAAGGATGGGGATTCGAACCCACGACTTTCAGTTTGCTAGTTGAGCACCCTAACCACATGGCCGTGCCGGGCCATTGAAAAATAAGTGTACCATTACATTATATTCTATCTAGATTGTATGCCTTACCTAAAGTACATAAAATCGGTATTCTTTTTCACCCAATTGTATACGTATAGGAACGTCCTCTCATTTAATTATCATATTTATAATCAGAAAGGGTACTTGGTTGAGTATCTCTCACATCTGTACCGTTAAGAACTCGTTAGATTTATTGAGAAAATTAAGAAGGTTAATTTGACATCGACAGATCAGTAAGCATCTTTAGATGTGGTTTCGTAATTTAACAACATTCCATTAGAAGAAGCTTTAGAAATTTTTGAAGTGAGAGGTTTACTACATTAGAGTTACATGATATAATAAAATTAATTTACGATTGTGTTATTAGCCGAGACTTTAAGTTTGATGATTTTTCATAAACAAGTTTAGCAACTGGCTCTCCAATTTTACCACTTCTTTGTGAATATATATATATATAAAGCACAAAAACCCATATGTGTGTGTATGTTTGTCTGTCCGTTATTGAACTACTCCTAGACCGCTGGGCCAACCTCAACCAGAATTTGTGGGATGGTAGTTTGGACAATGGACATGTTAATGAGTGGTTAGCAACCCCCTCCACCCCATTATTGATTTTATTGAGTATTTATTATTCATAGATGGCGCCACGTCCTTACTCACAAAAAATATTAAATTTTCTATAACACAGCATACACAAAGTGTTGGGGTGGGCAAACAAACGTCTTATATATCTCAGAGAGTGCTCTAGCACTCTCTATGGAGAAATGCAATGAAACAAATTGCCATCACTATTACAATAATATACAAACTCAGCTGAAGTTTCTACTCCATCAGCCACCGTAAGACTAATATGAAGAACTATTTCTTGAGTTATAACCATTTCCTACTTTGACCCGTGACCTTACAACTTCGGCCCGTAAGATACTTCTGCGGGCAATGAACGTTAACTAATTAATCACGTGAAACTGTGTGGAAAGACATTAAGAGCTGGGTGTTGAAAAAGGGTAACAGAAAGCACCCCTAACGTCACGTTTTTGGTCACTACCTCTTAATATAAAGTCACTCTCACCATTGCACAGTGTATACCATGTTTTAAGTATATACATATTCAGTTCTTAAACCTTATACAAACCCTTTGGAGAGGTAATAATGAATACTGTAATAATATGTTATGTTATAAATAAATTGTGTGAAAGTTAAGATTTTTGTGTTATTTATCATAACATCCACCCCCACATTTTTTAAGTTCATAACCCGGACAAAATACGGGTACGTCAGCTTGTTGTTCATGTTTGAATATGGATCAAAGGCAATAAGCACTGCCTTGGTTAAACCCATTGTGTGGATGATGTATGTTGACGACACGTTCCTTGTATGGAAATATCGCAATGACACGTTAAAAAGAATTCAATAAACATGTGAATTCAATAAATCCTGCAGTAAAGTTTCTTAGATACTTTAGTTAAAAAAGGGGATAATGTATTGGTTACTTCAGTTTATAGAGAACCGTTTTCCGTTGTCAAGACGCCACAAAGGAGATCGTGATACTCCTATTCTCACACAATATAGGCCCGGCATGGCCAGGTGGTTAAGGCGCTCGACTCGCAATCTGAGGGTCGCGGGTTCGAATCCCCATCCCACCAAACATGCTCGCCCTTTCAGCCGTGGGGGCGTTATAATGTGACGGTCAACCCCACTATTCGTTGGTAAAAGAGTAGCCCAAGAGTTGGCGGTGGGTGGTGATGACTAGCTGCCTTCCCTCTAGTCTTACACTGCTAAACTAGGGACGGCTAGCGCAGATAGCTCTCGTGTAGCTTTGCGCGAAATTCAAAAAACAAATAAACAAACACACAATATAAACTTTTTACACATATGTATACAGAGCCATAAATATTTGTTCATGTGAAAAAGATTTAGTATTAAAATTTAATTTTTTTAAAAACATATTGCTATTGACAGAAGATTTAACAGGAATATTATTGACAGAACATATAGTAAGTTTTGCAACAGATCAAAAATTTAAGAAATATTTTAACTGTCGGGGAACGTTTTCACTTAATCACCTTACGGCTAGTTTTAAAAATAAAATTACATTAACAAGTAAGTGTAGAGCATTTACAAAATTCTTTGTAACTGTGGTATAACTTATATTGGCCAAACATATAAAAATTTGAAATTTCAAGAACACAACTTAACTGTGGAAAAACGAAAAATAAATTATTTGCCTTTAGCACAACATATAGCTAACAATCCTGATTTCCCTAGCGTTGTTTGGAATAATACCAAATTTATTAAATATATTAATAACAAATATGAACTATAGATAACAATATCGTCAGATATATTTAAGCTTAACTTCAATTAGACATACGGTTCCAGAAGGTATACAGATTTATGGGAAAGGTGGCAGCACCATGCATGTAAACTGATTAATTAATACATTATGCAAAACAGCATAATATCATAATTAATACATTATGCAAAACAGCATAATATCAGTGTTTTCCTACTGGTTTGTTTGTTTTTTTAATTTCGTGCAAAGTTACACGAGGGCTATCTGCGCTAGCCGTCCCTAATTTAGCAGTGTAAAACTAGAGGGAAGGTAGCTAGTCATCAACACCCACCGCCAACTCTTGGGCTAATCTTTCACCAACGAATAGTGGGATGCACGGTCACATTATAACGCCCCCACGGCTAAAAGGGGAGCATGACTCAGATTGCGAGTCGAGCGCCCTAACCACCTGGCCATGCCGGGCTTTTCCTAATGGTATTTTCCTTCTTGGTGATGGTGTGTCTATGACACACTGAAACTAATAGATTTTTTTAAGGCCCAATACCTTCAACAATTTTACATTATTGTGTACTTTGAACGTTGTTTTAACTGAGTTTTTAATGAATATATTTTTGCAAGTGCCGTGTTTCTATCCTTTAATAAATAAATATATATAATGGCTGGAGACGGCTTGAATGGGTAATGAAGAAAAACTTTAATATAAGTTTAACATAACAGCAAATGTACAACGTTTCGACAAGGTTTTGTCATCATCATATATATATATATATATATATATATATTGTATTGGCATATTCACTTTTGATTTGTGGGAATAAGCGACTGTGTGTTGCATGTATTCCCACATATTTGTTATTTTCAAGACTTAGAATCATAGCTCCTCTGTATAAATTTAAATCAGTATAAAGTATGACTCAGTGTTAAATGTAAAAGTAAATTTCAATAAATATGTCCTTAGATAAAGGGAAGGGGGGATTTGCAGGCAGACATAAGCTAAACTCTACTATAATTTAAAATCTGAATTTATCTCGCAATTTTTAGAATGTTAGTACAATTAGATGTAATTACTTAAGGTTATAGTTTAATCAGCCAATCCATTATTCCAATACACTTATCATAATCCTAGAGATGTTCACGTCACTATAAATCTGATTCAAGGCAATATTTGTACCTTGGTTATTATAATCCAGTGGCAGTAATAAAGACAATTGTAAAAGAAGGCAAAGAAAATTACGCAAACAGGTAAAAAAAACAAAAAAAATTAGTCCGACATTTTAGGAATGGTATAAAATGACAAATTCCAAAATAAGCATTTTACTTTTCTGTTATTACATACATTCATTAGAAACTAAGTTGAAATATATATAGATGTACAAAGCAAACAAATTATAAAAAAGGATAAACAGAAAAGTAGTGTTTAATAGCAAGTGTTGAACAATAATGGGAAGCCATTCATTAGAAAACTGTATTAATAACAGCTTAATTATTAACTCAGTTGGTTTACATGTTTCAATAATTGTTATTGATACTGTTTTCCAAAATACTTTTTTGACTTTTTTTACCTGTTTGTGTAACTTTCTTTGTCTTTTTTTCTGATTGGCTTTATTACCTAGATTCACTAAAATCAGTCATATTCTAGCCTCGATTGGTGGCTATAAGATAGAGATGTTCCATGTGTCAGACTATCAGGCATTCTAGATGTATAGTCATCCTAGGAACTACTTAAGACCTTGGAAATTGCAATCTAACTCTTAAGAAATATGAGAGTGAGAAAAACACCAAGGCTAAGGCGAATCCAGTATTTCTACTTCGAAATTCAATGTCATTTAGAAAAGGGTTAACATGAAAAGAAAGATTGCAAATGTTAGTATTCAATGCCTTTGTTCAATTACAAGCTCATGTTCCTGTGTACTTGTATCAATAGTTTTATCTGTGTGTAACCTATATTTTCATGGTCATTTTTATTCACTGTGCTAAACAAGTTCTTCAGGTTTTATTGTTACTATGGTTGTTTTTGCGTTTTATTATATAACAAGCTGAGATACCCGTCCTTTGTCCGGATTACGAACTTAAAAAAATGTGGGGAGGATGCTATGATAAATAACACAAAATCCTTACTTTCACACAATTTATTTATAACATAACTTATTATTACAGTATTCGTTATTATCTCACCAAAAGTTTTCTATATACTTCAAACATTATATGCACTGTGCAATGGTCAGGGCGACTTTGTATGAAGAAGACGTAGTGGCCAAAGTAGTGGTGGTAGGGGTGCTTTCTGTTACCGGCTTTCAACACCAATGTCCTTCACACTGCCCCCCAGTGGAACAGCGGTATGTCTGCGGACTTACAACTCTAGAAACCAGGTTTCGATACCAGTGGTGGCCAGAGCACAGATAGCCCATTGTGTAGATTTGTGCTTAATTCAAAACAAACAAACAAACCTTTCACACTGTTTCACGCTATTAATTAATTGGCCACAGAAGTGTCTTGCGGCCAAAGTTGTAAGGTCACGGATGAAAGTAGGGAGTAAATATAAGAAATGGCTCTTCATATCAGCCTTATTATGGCTGTTGGAGTAGAAACTTCAGCTGAGTTTATGTATTATTGCAATAGTGGTGGACATTTTCTTTCATTGCATTCCTCTATAGAGAGTGCTAATGTACTCTCCAAGATATATATGACGTGTGTGTACCCTCCTCAAACACACTGTGTGTATGTTATATTATAGAAAATTTAATAGTTCGTTTTGGTGTAAGGACCTGGCCCCTATGAATGTAGCTAACGTTTACTTACGTCAAAGATGATAAATTCTCAATAACAGCAATATTACAGTGTAGGGAGTTGTTACCCACCATTAACATGCTTCTTGTTCCAAACAAGCATCCCACAAAATTTGTTTGAAGTTGGCCCAGCGGTCTAGGAGTAGTTATATAATGGACAGACAGACACACACAGATTTCTGCGCTTTATATATATAGATACTATGCTATTTATCCAGGCTTGAGTATATATATTTTTGGATAAATGACTGATTTTATTAGTAGCATTAGAAAACGTAAATAGCATTAGATGAAAGTACCATAAGGATTCTGTTTATTACATTGATTTGAGTTTTAAAGGCAAAGTTATTTTTTCAAGATAAATCCTTTGTTTAAATATTCTCCCTGTCTCAAATGAATGATACGTTTCGTTATACAGCGAGTGTCGTCTGCAAAGTTCATACACCCAACTCTGTTGACAGTCTACGTGCGTGTTAAAAACTGTTTGATTGGCGAATACACCAATTATATTTTACCTTTATTCTATTGCAATATTCAATATTTTTTTCTTAAAATAATATCATTACTGCTCACATAAGTACCAATCTTGCCCAATGTTTTTTGTTAAGTTGATCCGTTAAAATATTTTCCTTGTTTCTTCTCACCAAAAGCAGATATTTAAAATATATTAATAGTCATCGAAAAAAATCACGTAGAAATTATAAAATAGCTTCAAATTAGCTTTAGGCCAAAATTTTTAATTTGATTATTGGTTAGCTGTTTCTAAATTACGTTGCTTTTAAATCACTTTCACTTTGAAAAAAAAAAATCTAATGATATTGGCTGATTAATAATAACAAGTCTGTATTTTCTTGGAAAATTAATCATTACTAACAGTGTTTGAAATAGCCAATTAGTTGCTGCAGTAGCTAAACGTTTATTATATTTAAATATACAGAAGGTTCAGTATATTATATTTAAATATTTTTTGAATATGCAAATCAACAGATAACGTGACAACCATAGCCGATGTAGTGGCGGAGGAACATAATGTATCAGAAATACATTTTGACATTGTTTGGCATTTCGTAGATAGTGTGATACTACCGAAAATTGAACGCTTGGGAAAGGTATATAACAACCCTTTTTTGATGCAAAACGTTCTTACTCTCAGATCATATATTTGTGTTCAGTTTGAGGATCTAGAATTTCAAAAACAGGGATATTCCTTTTCACTTAATGGCATTGGAAACAAACTAAAATGAATCAACTTAAATCACCAGAAATATCTAGTAAGAGACCTGCAGCAAGTCATTACCTCAGTCATGGTAAGAAAACAGCAGTGTCTTGTAACAGGTGAGAATCAACGAACAGAAAGGTCTGCGGTAAAAGCTATCCACGTGCCCCAGACAACAGAATGTAATATAATCAAAAAGGATTACCACCTGGAAACAAGGCCAACAGGGTATAGGCTCACAGAAATAAAGCTTCCAGTCATATCTTTCATTAGCCGTCGCATATCTCAAGCAGCTGGAAAACGAAATGGGTACAAATCAAGTCGCTGGATGAAGATGCTATGAATTTCTGTGTGGCTGGACTGTTGAAACAGACGCTAGTGAGATACGTCATTAATCTTGCTCGACTTATCTCATGAAGAGATGATTCCTACTTCTTCCAGCAGTCAACTTAAGTCCTGTAATGAATACACAAACCAGCCAGTTCCAGTTAAATACCCAGTATTATCATATTCATGAATAATAAAGATTTTGTTAAGTTTTTCTTCATTATTCTAATTTCCAACGCAGCCATCACAGGAACCACAACTTATTGCTTGCGTTTTTCTATGCTAAACATCACCACAAAGAAGAGCTGTTTGACGTACATCGGGTAATACTTTGAACAGGGACGCCATTTTAAAATACTTATATGTTTGCTCGCCCATTCCGTATACTAATAAGTGTGGTCAAATAAAACAGTGAAGGGGATGTGGTCTTCTCAATCTACAACACTGTGTGACAAGATCTGGGAACTGTGAGTAGTATGGGGTGTATTAACTTAGGGTGAGCCTTAAGAGAAAGTTCACTATTTAAGCTAGAAGACAAGCTGTGGTCTTTTGCAAAGAATTTATAATACGTATTGTAAATTAAATCAAGTCTGCATTCATGAAGCATTTAATACATGGCACGAGAGTCGATAACTAGTTTAAACTACCACAACCAGTTTTTGCTGCATATAAACCTTGGTTGGAGAGTGTTGTTTCCAGTTTTTCGTCCTGAAAAATTATTCAAGTTGAAAGTGTTACAAGCGTTTATAAGGTGAACTCTGACTGTGAGGCTGAACCAATCAGCATTTGTGGATGGGCAATCATACACTACAGGTGAACTATTCAATATACCAATTATTTTGTTCAACCCGAGGTGATCACTAAATTTTATTTCGGTTGAAATGGCATTGGATCCATTTAATCTGGATTTCTTCCATTTGTGTTCAAGTGCGACTTTAATTCTGCCTGACTGTGCTACTCATTCTGTCAAATAAGCTTCTCATTCAACTGAAGATAAATTAAAACTTTATTTGTACTCAGTTTACCTGGTGGTATACTATAAATGAACAGTACCTGTTTCTTCCATAAATGCCAACCTGAAATTCTAGTTACTGCCTGAACTAGATGAAATAGTCTTAATTAACTAATTTATCAACCCTTGGTATATGCACAAAATCACAACTCACGCTACATACATACATACTATAGTGTGTGCAATCACATGTACAGTACACATGCACACTCACAATGTGTACACACACACCATAAGTGAAGAGAATGTACACCAAACACACATACATATACACCATTATTTGCACATAACATAATATTATGGTGCACACCCACACAGCTGATATACATACAGGATATCAACACAAATGAATGAATGGTGCATAAGATCATGTTACCTTGTGTGAAAATAGTGCATGAACAAGTGAAACTAAAATAATAAAATTAAAATGTAGGAATGGATGCACCAAAAATATAAGGAAACAAGGTAGGAATGGGCATAGTGTAATGAAACTTCTGTACAACCTCACAAGAGGGCGTGTTCAACATCTGGTCCATGCCAACTTTTTTGTATGTGGTTATTGATATTATACAACTTATGGATATATACAAAAGTTTATCTCTGATTCTTCTACTTTTGTGCAGACAGTAACGAATCCATAACGTCGATACACAGAAGAAGCCTCTTAGGATTTTTTATCTTTGTATTTTAATCCACCTATATAGCTAATGTACGAAATTCTGTTGCCTTCTCATGCAATTGCAAAAGGAGGGACAAGTTCTAAAGAAATAAAACATACAAATTATGAGTCCACACGAATATCTGATTCTTCTGGTGTCGTATATACTTTACAATATAGTATTGCCTCCAATAATTCAATTCACAAAACATCTTGTCATTCTATGATAAGCATAACTAAGTTTAATAGCTTTAGTCCACCTGGTTTATAGAAAGAATAAATTTCATGTCATCAGGTAATACAACTTACTGCAGAAGTTAGTTCACAAGACACTAAAAAGAAAACCACCATAAAACAGAAACATTCCTACTAGCTACATTTATTTGCTTTCAAAACAAAGATTCATACTTCCTTCATTTAAACTATCTTGGAAATCCATTATCAGGTACTTTGGCCACTCTTTTCTTACATCGCATAGAACAACATGTCATAGTCACTTTCACATATAAGCCTTCAGATATGTTGGTGACTTTTTTTTTTTTGTGGCATTACTTTTCAAGATGTACAAACAAATTTCTACAACACATAAACAACTTACATAAATACATACAATTCATAGTTGAAAATGAAAACAACTAAACGATAAAATTTTTAAACGTTAACATCACACAACCCTCCCCCTAAGGCTTAACCACTAAAATTCATAGAAAATAAAACACATAGAGCGGAAATAATATAAGCTAGACGCTCTAAGAAACCTCCTAAATTTAGCATACACTATATGCGCCAAGAGAACATCGATAGAAGTTGCACACTTAACTCAGTAATTTACTAATGTTAATCAGTTACCTACTAAAGTAGTTATAGAAACTATTAACAAATTTAAAAAACAAAGAGAAGATGCGTTTAACAAACAAACAAACTCAAACGCTCCACAAAACAAAGGAAACCCAATCACTTGGATATATATATATAATATCACCATACCTTTATCAGAAATTGTGAAACAACTAGCAAGTAAATATAACCTTAACATAACGACTAGATTAGTTTTCACCCCTGAAATGAAAGTTAAACACATGTTAAAAAAATTATATAACGAACACACCCGACTAGAAAACATTTACAAAATAAAGTGTAACAGTTGCCCATCCTTTTACATTTGTGAAATAGGAGTAACTTGAAAATCAGGTTAAAAAAACACCCTTCCCAAGTCCATAAACATATGAATAAAAACAAACACAGTTTTACTGAACAGAATGCCATAGACTAAACCATGAGCCTGACATTAACAGAAGAAAAATTAAAGAAGCTATATTAATAAAATGAAACAATCCCACAATTAACAAATACCCAGGCACATTTCTATATGTCTTTGGTTATTATTTCCCCACACATTCCGAATCTTACACAAATATTCCACAGTTTTTCATATTTATTCGTTTTGGGGTTATTTTTTATTTAGCCATATATAAATAACTAGACAACCCGTGACCCGTTGGGTCACCCACTATTCAAAGGTTATGAAGAATTAAAGCTAATTACAATATTGCACCGAAATGAAGGTTTATTTGTAGATAAGTTAATTAAATATTTCCAA
>NW_013667378.1:30239-34545 GCF_000517525.1 Limulus polyphemus | reverse complement strand
TGACCCGAAAAACGGCGCTAACTCTGTAACCCGTGGCCCGATGAAGTTTCGTAAAGAGCGTGAACGGTAGTGACAATGATTTTTTGACTGAGAAAACAAGTAAGCAAACAAACAAACAATCTCAGAGTTTTAGTAGTATAGAGATAGATTCTTCAAGATCTTGTTTTTGTCATCTTAAGCCTTTTAATAAAGATGGGAACATTGACAGGGAAATAATATAATAGCCAATGCTCTGCGAGAGGTTTTCGTTTATAAACTTTTGTTGTTGTCCTCGACTTGATTTTTATTTTATTACCTCGACTTTATAGTTACTATTTGCAAATAGTCAATAATATTGTCGGTCCATTTTGTTGTTGTTATTTCTACGCGCCGTTATAACACATTTTCATCTCATCATATAATTTCTGTTGTGCATATATTGTTGTATAGAGGATATTTTGAAATGATTCATCACGTGGAGAACGATATGTGGCGCCGTCTAGTGTGCCTAAATTAATCTAGAAATTTGCATTAAAGTGACCCGAAAAACGGGGCTAACTCGGTAACCCGTGGCCCGATTTTAACGAAACTTGTTTTATTCTGTTTCTATTCTCATTTCATTACAAATATGGCGGTATTTGCACAGTTTTTGTTGTGTTTAATTACAGATAAGCAAACAAACAATCTCAGAGTTTTAGTAGTATATAGATAGATTGATTGATATGTACATGAATAGGTAACCACCATCAATTCTAGAACATAAATACACTGTTAGATTGTTGAATGTTGATTTAAGTACTAAAACTTTCTTTACTGTTAAAAACTTGTGTACTTCAGAATGATCGCACCAGTGATCGAAAAGTTGTACCCGTTCTAAAATCAAATCTTACTTACTGTAAAAGCTGTAAGTTGTAATAAGATACACTTAATCAGTAAGTAACGCAAAACGAAACTATTCGACAATTATGTTGATCACAACTTTATAGTCCATGTTGGTTGATTGTATGTATATATATAAGTATTTTGTTTTAAGCATTTTGTACATTCGTTTATAGTTTTATATCAAATAGGTTGCACTGTATAATAACAGTTTTATCAATTTTAATTGTGTGTCATAAGTTTCGTATATCAAAAGTAATTATATTTAGCAGTTGCTCAGTGATATAGTGTTTTGTACTTCAAAGTGAATGTGCTACAGAAAATCACTGGGACTAA
Source organism: Limulus polyphemus (assembly GCF_000517525.1). NCBI lineage: Eukaryota > Metazoa > Arthropoda > Merostomata > Xiphosura > Limulidae > Limulus > Limulus polyphemus. Next base: position 33,351 of record NW_013667378.1, on the reverse strand, counting down.
AATGGCAAGTGTTGTAATTTGACCTAGTTTCTGTAATAGTAAAATTTACTTAAATGATATAATTAAAGAAACATTTGTTATATATGTAGAGTTTAAATAATTCACTTACAACAATACGAAATAGTCCTTTTCTGGATTACACAGATTTGTTAGTATGAGAATATAAGTAAAAATATAAAGTCAAACTGTGCTACATTATAATTAGCAAAGCCCCCCCCCCCCGGTGGGACAGCATGATAAGTATATGGATTTACAATGCTACAATCAGGGGTTCGACTCTCCGCGGTTGACACAGCAGATAGCTCGAAGTGGCTTTGCTATGAAAACACTCACACACACAGAATTAGTGAAACATTCATTATATATATATGTAGAGTTTGAATGTTTTACTTAAAACAATATGAGATAGCCCTTTTCATGACTACATGTATATAAGACAAACTTGTATAATTGTAAAGAGTATTATGCAAATTAGACTTAATATTAATTTTTAGAGTTGTGATTATTACTGAAGTGAAAGCTGTAATGTTAACCATAATGATAAAACTGATGTTAAGAAAAGCTACATTTCAATCTTTTAATGTGATACATTAGATATATATTTATAGTTTATATATTACCCCATCATCCTACACTTTGGTCCTTTCATTTCTGCCTCCTAGTAACGAACTTTCAACTTAAAGTATGATGTCATTAACAATTCACCCCAAGGAATGCACTCCTAGTAACACATCCTCTGGTACCACTTCGTAGAACTACGACGTCACGTGACATACATGTCTGAAAGGAGACTGCCTACCGGGAGGTACCCTTTGATCTCCTTTCACCTATTACCCCTCACTGAGAAGGCATCGTTTGGACGCTCAAGTTCCTGGTTAACTACAAGTAGTTATTGGATATATTATAATTTGTTTGTTTGAAGTTAAGCACAAAGCTACACAATGGGCTATCTGTGCTCTGCCCACCACGGGTATCGAAACCCGGTTTCTAGTGTTGTAAGTCCGAAGACGTACCGCTGTGCCATTTGGGGGCAGATATATTATAAAGCAAACATTACGGCTCTACGATATTGGATACAGCTTGGTACCCAATTTTTTCGGGTAGGCCCAATTTTTAGGATTCGAAGATTATACTAAACCACTTTTGAAAGTTTGTTTTTATTTAATCTGAACAGCTTTATTTACTTTATTTGTTCTCTTTTTACGCTCATGCACTGTAAAATTATAATTAGGAACATATGAATGCTAGATGCCATATTTCACTTTTATTGTGTTGATGACACATGTTTCAGCTGCAATAAACATGAAACAAAAAAATTCATGTTTTCCTCTCCTATGTCATTTGTTTTCTATTCACATTTCATTACTAATAATTATCACACACTCGCACTAAATCCTAGATTGCTAGTTTATTGTGTGCTACTGTTAGCCCAGTTCTCTACAATATATCATTATCAATAGTTGTCATAATATGCCCTTATTCAGACGTAACCTGTACTATGTTTGTAAGGGGAAGTCGTGAATTATGAGAAACTATGTGAGTAAACGCATGCACTTAATTTCATGTAACTCGGATAAACTTAATACAAATATATCAGAACGTTTCCACCGAATTTTGGTCAACGTATGAAAAAGACAGTTGGGCCTATTATATCTTGATGATCTTATAAGGTTGCTTACATATTTTGTTTTCATTTCGTAACAATACAGAGGAAAAAATATTTTGTGGATAACATACTTTTACAGTCACCCCTTACTATTTCAAACTAGGTTTGGCTCCAGAACTATTATTAACCCTTTTTCTTGATTAGCTTTTCTTGTTACACTTAGCTCTTTGGTAGCTTTATTTTCAAGCGTATCTTTATTGCCGTCTTCCCATTTTTTCATATCAGTCCTCTGACTAGTTCATGTTTCTATCTCAGGTGATCTTGTAGTTGGACATAGGTTAACGCTACATTTATATATATTGATATACATTTTAGTTTTACCTTTTATTTGTTTTTCTTACAAAGGATTGGTATGTAAACACATAAAATATCATTAGTATTTGTTTTTACAATTTGAAATAATTAAGTTTTATCTATAACACGAAGTTTTCGATTTCAAATTTTTTTTGGTAAATTTAAGCCAAAAACTGCAGAATGGACTATCAGTACTCCATCCACAATAGGTATTGAACACCGAATTATAACTTCGTAAGCTTATAGGCTTACCACTGAGCCACTTTGCTATATAACTAAATATTAGATCATTCCTGAAAGGTTTAGACGAACTGTCCTATGATTTGTGTGTGTGCGTTAGAATCAACCAATATATATATATATAATTATAATGCTCAATATGAATTATACGAATTTTCATACAACATAAAAACCTAAAATCTAATAGCAACTCCAGGCAAGAGTGAGGAGGCAGCTGATGATATCTTGTACTACTACTACTATAAAGTAACTAGATCATTAAAAAATGAATTTAACAATCCTTTTAAGTGGCTAACCTACTAAAGTTAAAGTCTAACAAACAATCAGAATGCATTATTTATTGCATTCGCTGTACTAGATGTAAACAGTTCTATACTGGGGAAACTATACGCAGATTAGGTGACAGATTCAGTGAACATCATCTACTTGTATGCAACGACCATCAAGTCTCCAAACACTTGAACTCCCCGGATCACAACGGAATTGACAACATGAGTGTACTTGTTTTATTACATGCCCTCACAACAAGTATGATCGCGAAAGCCTAGAACATATTGTTGCGTCAGCTAAGTCACATGACTAGTTTCTAGAACTATCCTGTACCTTGGCGAATGCTCTAGCATTTACTAGATATAGGGTAGTCTGGTATATAAAAGAGGGTGACAACGTGACAGGATAATTGTGTGTGTAGGTAGTGAGTAATTGAACTGCAGTCAGAAGTACTGTTGACGTTCGTTGATATAGCGTTTGTTATAGAGCGACTGTTGAAAATAAGTGTATCGTAAAGTTGTATTCGGAAAGAATAAACCAGTTTTATTAAGTAAGGACTTGTGTCGCTAAAGTTTCGTCGGAAACGAAGTTACGGAAAGTTAATTAACAAACGGAGACGTAACACTATTTTACTAGAAAATG
>NW_013667378.1:28468-29268 GCF_000517525.1 Limulus polyphemus | reverse complement strand
GGAGCAGAAAGCAGTATATCTGGAAACGAGCTTGAAGGATACACTGGAATACTTGGACAGTTGACAGCAGCCGACAGACACAACTATAGAGCTCTGGTAGAGGCTCTAGAACTCAGGTATGGAACTCAAAATCAGTCCAAAGTCTACAGGGCTAGGTTTAGGACTAGAGTTCGTGCTAAAGGGAAGAACCTGCAAGAGCTGACACAGGATTTGGAAAGTATGGCACACAAGGCCTACCCAACTGCACCACCCGATGTCCTCAAGCTGTTGCTGAGGGATCAGTTTGTAGATGCCTTGGACAATCCACAACTGAAGATACAAGTAAAGGAAGCACACCCCTCTACTATGCAGGATGAAATGACCAGAGCTCTTGAATTCGAATCCTATGTTATGTCCAGCACAGAAGTACCAAGGTTGGTACAGTCATCAGGATTCAAGGCCAGAAAAGGGCAGCTCTCAGAGAGGTTTGAGGAACTTTGCTGGCACTGTAACAAACCTGGGCACAAGAGAGCTCAATGCCTGCAACTTCAACACAGGAAATATGTCATGGCAGGAAAGGCTGCTACCCAGAAAGGTTCTTGGAACTGTGGAGAAAAAGGTCATATGAGGAGCCAGTGTAAGAAGAATACTACCAATAAGTCAGCCTCAGGGAAGCCAGTAGTGGTTGGTGCTGAGGGATTCCCACCAACCCCATTGTGAAAGTTCCAACAGCTAAGTGTAAAATGGCAAGCACACATAGTGTCTATGTGACAGAAAAGCTTTGCAACTTTGTCCTAGATTCTGCATCTCAGCAAACGCTT
>NW_013667378.1:26265-27571 GCF_000517525.1 Limulus polyphemus | reverse complement strand
ATATTTTGTGAAAGTGTTATCTGAAAGGATGGATGATATTCACATTAAGTGCATTGAAACTTGAAAACGTCTGCTCATTCCATGAAGATATGTGATGATAAGAGATCTACTGAAGTCGGCTTTGTACCAGGAGACAAGGTGTGGTTGTATAATCTCAGGAAGACAAACGGGAAGTCTCCTAAGTTGTCTTCTCCATGGGAAGACCCATATGACATCGTGGATCGTCTCTCAGACGTGACTTTCCGAAAAAAATGTGGTCGGCGAGGTAAGCCAAAAGTGGTGCATACCAACAGGCTTTGGCGTTATCATGGTCCAGGACATTTTAGTTGGAACAAAGTGAACCACAGAATAAATGACGCTGCTGAAGACGTGTCACCTGAAAAACCCACTGTCGAAGAAGAAACTCTACCCAGTTTTGAGAAGGGAAACAGTGAAGCCATTTATAAAGTTACTACCACTGATGTGACTGTTACCGATAATAGGACAATTCCCGATGGAGCAGATGAACTCCACGTGAAGCAGAAGCTAATGAGATGGAGACCAGTACGAAAGAAGATATGTCCCGTAAAATTAAGAGACTTTGTTGAATTTTAATTTTGTGTTTGTAAATTCTGTCTATTTAATTAAGTTATTGTTAATTATCTATAGGTTTAATGTAAGTAGCTATTGTTTGGGACGAACAACACTAAGAAAGGGACAGTGTTACGTAAGCGGAAGTCACGTGAAGCTGGTAACACGTAATGAGTATCTAGAACATTTGTGAAGGCTCGAGTGTTTGCCAGACACCCTCTATTTTGTATATATATGACCGGCAAGAAGTGACGAGGGAGAATAATTGCAGACAGAGAGATATAAAGACAGATAATCGAGTCAAGCCGTAAATAAAGTGCGTGAATCGTTGTGAATTCTAGCGTGTGTTAAGTTAAAGTGACTGTGGAAATTAAGTGTATTGTAAAGTTGTACTGAGAAAAAAATAAACTAGTTTGATTTAAGAAAGGACTTGTATCGCTGAATTTTTTCGGTAGGAATTTTTACGGGAAATTTACAAACGACCAGAGACGTAACAATATACATTTTTTTTGGGGGGGGGAGAAACAAACTAAAAACTTAAAGAATATAAATCTAGGATCAGACAAGGTATTTTCCCAATGTCAGATATGCGATCCTCTCTCTTTCATTTTTGGAGTGATAATACTTGTCCTGGAAGCTACAAGCCAAGTATTAATGAGGAAAATGGTAAAATAACTTGACAGAAGACGCTATACAAAATCCTTTATTGAAATATAGTATTGTTGCGTCAGCGAGT
>NW_013667378.1:18598-25625 GCF_000517525.1 Limulus polyphemus | reverse complement strand
ATATACTTGTTATTTGGACGATGGAAAAGGGGTGGACTTGTTGTACTTAAATTTTTACAAAGCGTTTGATAAAGTGTCACCTTAAAGATTAGCTAAGAAATTGAGATCGATTGGAGTTGAAAAAAGATTAATGAATGGGATTGTTCATGCTAGTTTTGTATTAATGTGTCGTTCATACAAGGCGAGAGGGGTCGTTAGATGCGTTTGAATGTCAGAGTAAGCGAGTTTAAAGTTGAGTTTTACTTTTATTCTGTATATTAGGTAAATAAGTATCCTGGATTTTGTTAACAAATTAGATTTACTTTTTAACATTTGGGTGTACATATCTCACGATATTTGAAATACAAATCACTTTGAATTTGAACTAACCATCAATACTAGTAGTACTAATACTATATTATAATATCTAATACTAATATTAATAGTGGTTAGTTCAATTTAATTTTCGAAGCGATTTGTGTTAATATTGTTAAGTTGAACTTCTGCTACTGGTGTTAGTGTTATTATTGCTATTAGGTGATTGGGCCTGTTATTTAATATTTCTAAGTAAGTTATAACTGATAGTAATAATATAATATCTTGATTATTTCTTGTACTCCCTAGCAGTGAAGTGATAGTATTAGTACTACTGTTTGACTTAATTAGTTAACGTTACTGTTAAAGTACTTGTATTTCTATAACTGTCCAGTACAGTAAGTATTCTGCAATTCAACGGTATATTGTGTAGTTACTAAGTTAGCAAAACTGTTAGCGTTAAGTAGTACATGTCAAGCAATTCATTAAGACTATGGGTAAATATTTGTAGTATGATGTTGTAAGTATGTTAATAATACTATATGTAGGTATGATTTGAATTTTTTAATATTTAACTTATTAGTTATTGGTGTGTTTCACAATAAGACTGTTATTAAGAGGGTGCTTGTTTGTAAACCATACTTGACTGACATTATTTTCTCTTTCTCTCTTACTGTAGTTTCTGCAATTTTTAGAACAATTTTAATTTGTTGTATTGTGCATTTGGATAATATTGTTTCAAATTACATTTTAAGTAAAATAAACAACTGCATGTTTTTTTTTTAATTCAAGGATAGTGTAATGATCATTTTAAAGTACAGTAGCCTAAAATAAAAAATACATTATACTGTAATGTCTCTATTTCAAGAGCTAAACTTCAGCTCATCTCCTTTTCAATTCTTTTGGCCAGCATATGGGTAAGTATATTCTGGAAACTTCAGGGTGATACAAAGAGTATGTTTACTACATATATTGTTATAATGTGAAGATCATGCTCATATGAAGATGAGTTGTATAGAGCATAACATTTTAAATCTTCTTTTTATCATCCTGGAAATTTAAGACTACATTTTCCAATATACTTATAATGAGCATTGGAAAGATTTTTTAAGCTGAAGTAGTTTTTAAAATACGTTATACTAGTCAGGCTTAGACCATGCTGTGGTAGGATGAATCTTAACCTCAGTGCATGACACCATAACCAGACATTCAGCCCATTATTTGGACATGTACATACTATCAGAACATCAGGTTTCACCCCCAGCATATGGAACTTATTATCCTTCTCTGACTATAGTGTCATGGTATTTTTTTTTCTTCATTGTGCCACAGTGATGTTTTTAGATCATGGTTACCAATGTGCTGTTAAAAAAAAATTGAAATATGAATATTAAGGTCTGTTATTATGCATGACAGTAGGCTCCCTAAAAGATGAGTTTCATATACCATAACACCTTAACTGAGTGTGTATAGAGTGAATCCATTGGACCAACCTCATCTTCGAAAAATCATATTAACTCTAATTCCAAATTAATGAAGTGTTTACCGCAAAATGTGGTAAGCTTTTAGTCAACACTACAAACCTGTTGTACACAAAAAATCAGATATGGTACTAAAGTTTTGTGTCTGTGAAATGTCAAAGTAGGTCTGACAAGTTATAGTGCAAGGTAATGTTCATGTCAAGAATAATAGTGCTTTTGTTCATTGTATTGTTTGCAGATTGCACTTGCATAACTTTTACAACATCCTAAATGTATATTTAAAGATTCTCTCAGAATTCCTATATACTGTATCTGGTATTTGTTCTACTCTACTATGAACTGTTGAACAATGTTGGTTACTTTGACATCTGACATCAAATGCAAAATACTATGTTAAATGGCACTCTGTACAATGTCATGACATGGACACTTTGACCAAAATTCTTGCACAAAGAGTCAAATCTTCATTATACCACTCAGGTGTTTTCAGAGTATGTTTCCAATTTTTTGATGATATGAGTTAGGAAGATAGTGAAGTGAAATTATTAGTTCTTGAAATACAGACATTAAAATGTGTTTCTAAAGTTTCATGATATACGTAACTGAAGGTGAGCTATATGTAGCCTAACTCTTTTCAGTCTTCTTTTTTCAATCCTTATTTGTGGTAATAGTCATTTAAAAATATTTTTGGAATATTGTGATGATATACTGACTAGAAAATGAATGTGAATATAAACTTAGCAGAATTGAGTCCTTGGATTATATTGTAGAATCACATGATAAAACTAGTTTACAGTTGGTATAAGAAGTTGTTAAAACTAGGGCAAGCAAATAAGAGAAAATATTCTAATATAATACATAACCACTCCTCACATCTAGCTTTATCGATTCAGTGCTGCCCTCTATATGCAAACATTTTTGCTTGCCACTAGTTTTGAAACTCTCACCTAATATCGTGTTTCCACATGATATTGCTGCATTGTTTTATACAAATGAACATGTGACACCTCCTCCTGGTTCCCCTATACGGTTTGTTCAGTCATCTCTTCTTGATTCAGCTTTTGTGTGTTCTTCAATTCCTAAGTAATAATAATATCCACTCTGTCTAGTGTTGAATATAAAGATATGGTTCACTCTATTCTCTTCATTGCGAATATGATGGCTATTGTGCGGCAGGAAATGAAGTCTTACATGCAGCCTGGGCCTCTTTCTGAACCTGACATAGACATCCCGTCCTTTACTATGAGGATTTGGACAGTCTTTTCCCACCACCTCCTTTTGCCAACACTTCTTCTAGTGCTATTGTGAATGTACTTTGATCTCCTGTGTGATTATTTCTTAATATTCGTAGCCTGAACGGACGTTAACTACATTCATAGATGGCTCCACACCGAAAGACTAGTATTAAAGTTTTTCTTCATTATCCATTCAAGCATTATTAAGCGAATATGAAGTTTTCTACAGTTTTTCTTATCATGGTTTCTCATGTGTATTACCTTCTTTCTCCTGTTTGTTGTGATTCTTCACTTTCCCTTCTTCAGAGTATTGTATTTTTTATCATTCCCCTGATATCTAAGTCCATGTTGAACATTTTTTTGTCTCAACTTCACTCTGGTTCCACCATACCTTGACCTTCTTGCCTAGTTGACCCTTACGCCTTGGCTTATAATTGGGCTGAAGTCCTTTTCTTGGACTCCAAAACTCAGGAGTATTTTCTTCAGGCGTAGAGTTCAGATCTTTCATTTTCTGTACATCTTTTTCAGGCCCAGTTTTCCTGCCTTCACTTTTACCCTCACTGCCTCTTTACATTATTTTTCCTCTATCTATCTTCTTTCAGAGGCAATCCACCATTCCCCTGAGGTTTATTTAGTAAACACTCAATCCCTTCCTTTTTTCTACATTGCCATGTTTTCTTCCTTGATCTTGTCCCTTCTCACTTGGTTACTCTCTTGCTGAGATTTATTAGAGAGGGATGCCCTTTTTACCCAGGTATGTTTACCTCCCTTTTATCTCGAGGGTAGTTTTGTCTAGCTCCTTTCCTCCACCAAGTAGGTTTTTGGTGCACCAACATTTTTCTTTGTCTTCCCTTTTGTCGCACCTGTCCCAAGCATCTTCTCTTCCCATTACTCTCTCCCATTCTGTTACTATGCTCCCATGCATTCTTCTTCGGTACTTAAGCTTTAGTACCAACAGTTTTGTCAGTGACTCTCCTTTGGGCTAAGGAATAGTGGAACAACATTTATCTCAATTTGTGGATCTATAGATTTTCTTTGCAGCCAACTGTTTGGTGCTACAAGTTTTATCAAAAGGACTTACCCTTTGTTTTTCCAATCCTTTTTCATTGTCTCCTGTTTCCATTTTTTTTCCTCCTCCAGGGGATCCTGTATCTCATCAGCATCTGTCTGACATGCTATTGAAACGGTTTCTCACCCTTCTCAGGGATTTGATTCCCCTGTCTGTTTGTTGTTCCCATGAAAACCGGGGATTGGAATCTGGTCGTAGATCTTTCACATTTCAATCAGTTTCTTGACCTTTCTCAGTTTACCATAGAGAGTTTTCTCACTCTCCAGTGCTTTTATGCAGACAACTGGCTTGTTTTAGCTCTATCCCAACAGGAATCCTCATTTGCTTTTTTGAGAGGCAGCTTGTCTAGGTTGGCTGCTCAAGCTAAAGTCTCATCTCACACCCACATAGTATATGGTTAATTTGAGTGTGTTCTTCAATTCCCTTCACAGTAGAGTACAGCCTTTTCTGCTTCTTTTCCTACATGAGAAGTTCTTTCTCTTTTTGAGACTTGGGAACCCCTTGTCCTCTTGAGTTGTGCTGACATGCATCCTTTACAGTGAACTTTACACAATCAGTGGTACCTCTTTTAGGATCCTTTGTCATTCCTTGTCCATCTTCCCCTTCTTTTCTACAACAATCTCACCTGGTGGCTTGGCAGGATCAATATATAGAGGGTGTTCCTCTTCCTCCCTTGCATTTAGATCTTCATCTTTTTTATGGATGCTTCTATAGCATGTTGGGGTACTTGTCTCGACTCTTTCAAGATTTTCGGTCAATGGAAGTAGGAGGAATCAACCTTTGGCAGTTCTTATTGGCTCATTGCACTTTGGATCATTTTCTTCCAGTTTTACATGACCATTTAAAAACTGAACTGTGGTATTCTATATCAATTACCATGGAACATTCAGTCTCACTCTCTGTGTTTCCAAACCCTCAATCTCCTCTTTTGGGCTCATTCTCTGTGAGTCCATCTTGTGGACTGTCATATTCCAGGTGCCCTGAATCTTGTTGAAAATCACTTTTTGAGGCCTGATCAGATACTTCCCATGAATTGGTCCCTTAATTATCATGTTTTTTTATGCCTTTACCACTTATGACTGTGCTAAGCTTTCCCTATTCTGGTCTCCTGTTCCACATCCATTGGCACTGGTGGTGGATGCATTCAATCAGAACTGGTCGAGTATTTTTCTTTATGTTTACTTCCCCACTTGTCTCCTCCCTCATGTTCTTACCTTCATTCAGGATACTTTTTGTTGGGTCCTTCTGGTAGTGGCCTATTGGATGGGTCAATTGTGGTTTCTTTTGCTGAGCCTTCCTCCTTTCCCCTTCCATTTTGCTGCTCCCTTCTTCTTCAGCTTCACACTTCTCTCTTCCATCCACCCATGCCATCACTCCAGTTTCACATGTGGGATTTGTCCAGCCCCTTACACAACAGTTGGTACTCTTTTCACATGTTGGCTTCTTCCTGTCTCATTATTTTCACCTATCCTCCTCAGAAGTTTATCAGTGGATGTAGTGTATTTATCACTGCTGATTTCCATGTTGATCCTTTCTTTTCCCATCTATCCGAGTTCTTCACATGACTTTTGTTCAACCAGGACTCATCTATCTCTATTGTTGCTGATTACTGGGTGGCTCTCTAGGCTAATTCTGGTTTTCTCATTTTGGTAGGGGTGTTTCTCCCCAGTCCTTATGATGCTCTTTCATTCTTTTCACCTCCATTGCTCTCCCTGTCCTTCTAGCCTACCAGACTGGAATTTTGAACATTGTTCTCCATGCCCTTACCCTACCCCCCTTTGAACCTTTAGCTTTTTGTTCCCTATACCATCTGTCTATTTCAACTTATTTCCTTCTCATCTGTGGTCATCAACATTCTGATTTGTACTCCATCAATTTTTCTCATATTCTGTTCCATTGCTTCTGTATCCATCTCTATCTCTATCACACTTTTCTTCCTAAAACATCTGTGGCATGTGAGGTGACGGTGCATTCACCCCCTGTATTTCTTCTTTCCATTTCTCATCCTTTTCCCCTTTGAATACCATTCATCTCCTCTGTCTTTTTGTGTGGTCCATTATTATTTGGCCTGCACTTCTTTCTGTCCTGGTTCCTGATCTTGTCACTTTTTTCTGTGAAATCCTTCCTTTACTCATGAACTTTATCCAATTACTCTCTTTGGAGAAGTCCAATAGCTTATCCATTTAGTGTATTTTTCATTGGATGGAGATTCATGTCAGGTTTCCTCTCATCAAATTCTCCATCTAACTCACTTATTGGCTGTTCACTTCTGTCATCTATTGAAGGAGATTGTTTGGGCTTGCATGTGGACAATCCCTCACACCTTTGTTGCACAATATCTCTGAACAGGCTATAGACTGCCTCTGTTTGCTATTATACACGCATCATACCATCTCTGACTAAGTCTTTTTTTTTCTTAATTACTTACTCAAAGGATAAAATTTTGCACTGGTCCCTCTACTATGTCGGCATGGGATTCTAACTAGATGTGAGAGTAGATTACATATATTGAAAGGTACCATTTTCCAGCACTGAAAATATACTTCTATCACACTTCTCAGCCATAATCCCCATTTTCTGTGCATCTGTATTCTTACCTAATTTCAAAGTAATGATTGAAAAATCAGTATAGAGGGAGCCAGCTGCACTAGGAGGCGGTGTCACACTCCTATTGGTGGAGAGTTGTTGCATGTTCACTTGCATGCAATAACACACCAATATCATGTGGAAACATGAGATTAGATGGGAGATTAGATTTTGTTTGAGCATCCTGCTCCCCATCATAAATTCTGGAGTCATAAAATAAAATAAATGAAATATGGCGTAATACATGCATGTTTAAAAGATTAGATGTTGTGGTTTAACTGTTAGACAAAAACTTTTGTTTGTTTAGATCTAAATAAGTAAATATATATATATATATATATATATATATATATATATATATA
>NW_013667378.1:13945-18013 GCF_000517525.1 Limulus polyphemus | reverse complement strand
GTTTATATATAAATATATATATATATATATATATATATATATATATATATATACACACACACACACACACATCAGATACTTAATACTTCTTGTATTGTGACCATTCTTAATTCTTTAGATGAGTACCAATAAAAGGACAGAGAAATCCAAGTCTGTGGATCAAATGGAATACTTAAGAGCAAAAGAAGAGGTAAGTGCACTAGAAATCATTCCTCATTGGAACAGTTTCAGGTATTTTCTAGAGAGATGTTACCTGATGCAGAACTATTGTCAGAATTGGTGCATTACTTGAAAATGATGGTGGGTACATTTAACAGTTGCTATACGGGCATCCTTTAGTACCACTTCTGGAAACCAATTTAATGACTAACTTGTTCATTTTACAGACTACTCCAACTACCCATACTAGCTTTATAACCATCCTATATATAGTTACAATGCTGAATATCTACTTTGATGTTTTTAATGGACTTTATGCATGTTTTTATGCCAATAAATTTGTTTATTATTTGTAATAAAGTATTTTTAATAGATCATTCATGTTTTTAGGATTTTGTGGAGAAATTTGAAGAGGAACTGTGTTGGTGTATAAATCAACTGCAGCTTTCCATTGAATCCAAAAATGTGTCACAAAAACAGGGTAACTATTTGTCAGGTTTTAGTACAGAAATCAGAAAAGTAGGTATATATATATATATAGGGCCAAACTTATGTCAAATTTACAGTAAACATTTAAGTCATTTTTTTTTGGAAAAAAACAACTGAAATATTAAAAATACAAATTTATCTATAATGTTTCAGAATAGCTCAGAATATAGGAAAGTCAATTCAATTTTTGTGTTTTTTTACAAATTAATTATAACAACGCTATAGTGTGATTCATACGTACTAATAAAGCATGAAAATTAAGTGCTCTTTGAGTAAATCATAAGTAGTGCTAAAAGAAATTTCAAAGTTATCTGGCTCAATCTTTTACAAAAAAAAAACGATGTGGGCAGGCTACAATATGATTTAAGTATTAGGGGTTAGATGTTGCTAGAGGTCTGAATTTCAAAGTAATAAGTTTAATAATTAGTTTACATGTATAATTGCAGACTTGAGTCAGTAATTATGAGCACTTGTAAATTCTGCAATGTGATACCCACAAATATTCTTTTTCATCATATCTTTGATATATTTTATTGCTAAAACTTTTAAATATAGAGGGGTTTTGTTCTTTATGCAAAGATAAAAACTAAGAGTCTCCTGTGTTAAGCTAGCAATGGTCCTGGGCGAAGCAGCTATTTACTAAATGTTATATATTCAATTAGAAATGAAATAGAATCATTAGTGTTAAATGAAACTTCTATTGTCTTTGTAAAATAGACATACCTTAAAATGTAATAAATGGAACCAAAGGGTGAGAATTGGCTTAATTTTTTATAAATTAAGTTCAAACTAAGATTTCGTTAATTTAAAGCAGAACATACAGAATTCATTGAAAAATGTCAAATATTTTACTGGAAACAAAAACACCAAATGTGATTCTATGTGCTACTTTGTTTGATATTTCAATAAAAATTATTTCCTAGGGTATTGGATTTATAGTTTGCTAGTTTAATAAATGCATCCTTAACTAAGGTAAAACACAACCTAACATTATAAAAGGACCATGATGAAAAAGTGACACAAATAATTGCATACATTTTTGTGTGTATTCTTGAGTTTGTTACCTTCTTTTTCTTGTTTATTTTTTAAACTATTTTTATTCCAAATAGGTGGGCACTGTACATGTGCTTATGTATCTTTATTTCATTTCTGTTTCAATATTTATTGTCTTTTTTTTTTTTAACTTATTCTGGTATCAGCTAAATAAACATGTATACATGCATATTACATATGTATGCAGGGCTTGTGAGAGAAATTTCTGGCCACTACCACCCCTCCAAGTCTTCTGTTGGCTAAAGTGTTGGTGTAATTTTTCTCCCTCTTTCATAGTTTACTTTTGCAATCTAATCTTAATGTTTTTGCCTATGTCCCTTTTTCACCCCACACTCACCCCTATTATCACCACCACCATCACTAATCTGATCTTCCAACCTTCTTACCATTACTAACATTTCTGTCTCCCTCTCTCTCTATTTCTTTTTCCCACCCATGACAGGCCTTGTGTGTATGAGTGTTTGGTTGGATGTTTGTATGCATTTTTAAGTTTTTTCATCTCTCTATCTTTCATTTTATTATTTCCACATTTTATCTTTTCCATTATATTTTGAATCTGTGCTTTCTTTTGCATGGCCTACCTCTCAGTTCTTTCATTGTATATGAGGTCTGGCATGGCCAGGTGGATATGGCATTTGATTCGCAATCTGAGGGTCATTGATTTGAATCCCCATCCCACCAAACATGCTCGCCCTTTCAGACGTGGAGGCATTATAATGTGACGGTCAGTCCCACTATGTGTTGGTAAAAAGAGTAGCCCAAGAGCTGGCAGTGGGTGATGATGACTAGCTGCCTTCCCTTTAGTCTTACACTGCTAAATTAGTGCAGATAGCCCTCGTGTAGCTTTGTGCGAAATTCAAAACAAACCAAACCATTGTACATGTATGGTCTTCTTCCTGGCTATGTGATGTTTCTCTTCCCTGTAAATAGTAAATAGAATAAACAAATTTTGGCTTTATCCTTTCTGCACCTGAAAAAGAAGAGCTCTAGCTTCTGGTTCACTTTCGATATTTCTACATAAAAGAAACAATATTTATAAGAAAAGGTTTGGTTGTTATAGTTTTACCAGGACCATTACATTATTATTAGTACATTGACTCTTATTAAACTTTTTGGTTATATCTTGAGTAATTCTTCAGTGGCAAGAGCTCATCAATGTACTTGTGATATTTAAGTGTTTTTTTTATATAAGATAATGATTAAGCTAGCATATTTTATTTTTTTATTGTGCTAAGTCTAAGTTTATGTTTTTTTATAGAAAATTAACATCTTATATGTATTTATGAATTTATTATTCCAAGTAGTCTAACACTAGATTCTTTGTTTTATAGTTGAAGACTCCATCAAGATGCTAAAGACACTTCAGAATCCCAAAGCTCCATTAATTAAAAAACGACAAGTAATGAGAGGAGCTTTTGGAGATTACAGACTGAAAATGAAAGAAGATAAGAAAAAGTTTGGATTTGGTATGAATTTTACTCGGTAAAAAAAATAATAAAAAATATATATATATATATTAAGCTAATTGATTAGTTAACTTTGATTAGTTAAAGTGACAAAGTAGGGCTGCTAAAATTACCACTTGTTTAAGGAATGTACACAGAAATATAAAAATAATGTATTCAAGTTCTAAATCTTAACTATTGTTGTTCTCTAGTGGTGCCATTGGCAATAATGAATAGTACATGACAGTAAATGGCTATTAATGATGTAATATTTTTATCTAAGTTTACTTACTTACAGAAGTGCATGGTATTTCTTTAGAAATGTTTTGAGTTTGTGGAATGGTTTGTGAAATGAATTAGTTTGTGTTAAGCCATTTGTATGTGTTTGTGGAACTTGAAGATTAACCTTGCCCATCCTAATAACCCTCTGTTACATGAGAGGATCAATCTACATAAATGAAAATATTACTCTTAAGAATCTATTGATAGCGTACTATTTTGAAGTCTTTGCTTTTCCAGCACTGAGTGTCAGTCATACTATTATTGAACAATAGTGTTTGATGTGAAATGTTGATAGTCGAAAGCCAAAGAAGACGCACCCAACTGATTTTATAGATCCAGTTTATGTAGAAAAGTAATTGCATTTTTTGTACTAAGGAGTTCAAGTACTATAAAAAAAACTGTATAATAAGTAACTAGCTAAAAGTTGAGGCTGTATGAAAATTTAAATTATAATTAAATGTAATCACCTCTGTACTAGTTCGTTAGTTGTCATTTAAAGAAAGGAATGAAAAGAGAAAACATTCTTAGTGGAGTGATTGTTTTTTTTGGGGAAGGTAAAGTAATTCAGTAATTAACAGATAGTTTTAAAATCAACTTGTAGCCTTTTGTGCCAAGTTTAACTAGCTTTATAAGAATGCTC
>NW_013667378.1:4724-13825 GCF_000517525.1 Limulus polyphemus | reverse complement strand
ATTTTTATTCAATGAAAATCTTTCAAATGCGACTGTAGGTTTTTTTTTCCCCAAAACTTTGTATTCAAAATAAGGGTGTGTCTTATACACCAGTGCGTCTTATATTCCGAAAAATATGGTACCTATATAGATCAGAACTGAAAATAGACACAATAATTAATAATTTTATACACTGGTCTAACTAGCAGCATGCAGTGTCATAAAACAGAAACTTATAATGATTAGAAAGCATTGATTCTTCAGTTGGGTATTCTCACTGTTAGAGATATTTTTGGCTGTAAAACAAATTTCACAAGGTTCAGGCAGTTAAATTTAATTAGGTTAGTCTTAAATTCATATACTAAGCTAAAATGCAAAATAATCTTCATAATAAGAAAATATAATTCAGAAAATGAAAACTAGTAATGATATGTATATATTAAACCAATTCTGTTAATGAAGCTAACATTTAAGAAGAATATCTCTATATGGCTTACAATACACATGAAAAATAGTTGTTTGTGTACAGTTTCCAGTACTTTAAAACTATAATGTTTGTTTTTATCTGCATTTTTTTTCACTGAATGTTGAAAACAGTTTTGACCTATAATGACAGTTGTGTTTCTACAGACACAAAAAAGCTAAAGATAGGAACCCCAAGAGAGGAACAACGGAAAGGAAAGTTTTTGAGAGTTTGTGCATCTCGGAAAGATAGTAATAAAAATTGTGATAATAAAACAGATCAGTTTCATTTCATTCAATCAGATAACAGCTTTAGGTTTCAGTTCTCTCTACCAGAGAATGAAATTGAAAATACAGTTTTTACAGAAGATAAAAAAGATGGTGCTTTATGATTATGTATAAACTGTCAATAAATCTTGTAAATATTGTATTTGCAGTATTTTATAATTATTTTAAAGTATCATGATGTATTTCTTCTTGCTCTACCATTATAGAATGGTGGGATAGAGTTGAGACATCAAATACATATAAATGATAACACTGTTTGTCTGAATTCCATGTAGTTTTTTTAAATACAAGTACCACAAATGTTAAAGTATAACTATAATTACTTTATTGGATATTTTATTTTTATATTGTATATGTGCAAAAACTCTTTACACATCATTTAGAGCTAAGGTTCTCAAATTATTTTAGTCAAGAACCCCATCTTATGATGGTTAACATTGGAGAATCTCTTCTCATTTGTTAGGTAACTCAAAATGAACAAACAAATCTGTTTTAAACAAAATTGCATGTATAATTATACAGTTCTATATTTAAATAATCTTTAATATTGACATTTACAGAGGTAAACCCTTTGATAATGATAAAGAAAACACACACACACACACACATAAAAGAAATATATATGTACTTTTATTATTTTTGTACATTTTAATTTTTAAGTTTTACATTTAAGCTTATTTTTGTCTCTACTGTTCCTTAGTTAGACATGCAGGGCATAAGTTTAAACCAATTTTAATATTTTTATCTCACGTCTTTGACATTCTTCTAAATGTAAATCCTACAGCAATGGATCATCTCAGTTCTTTAAATGTAATTTTGTAGTGCCCTTCCATTTGTTTTACACTTTTGTAAAAAAATCAAAGCAATCAAGTTTTCAGTACACAATCTCTGAACTTACACTTTTCAGGAATGGTCTATAAATTTGAAATTTGTAAAGTAATAAGTTTAAAGTGAAACAACTCATACATGTGAAAAACTTGGAAATCTAAGTAGTAGTTTTTGTTGTAGAAATGTATAGACATTTTATCATATCTTTACATTTCAAGCATATAAACCTTTACACTTTATAAGTACCCTTACATTATAAAAATACAGTATTGCAACTTTATAGTATTCTTTTGTACTTTAAGAAAATACACATTTATTCATTCAGAGGAAATTACCATTCACAGACTGAAGATTTGCATCAGGTGGCTCCGTTTAATATTATTAAAAGTCACATTGGCAGAATGTTATGCTTGTAACTTCCCACAAGTTACATGGATACAAAAGACAGGTCCCCCCCTCTTTTTTTTAGCAAGCAAATTTGAAAGGTAATATCACTTCCAAAACTTTTTACACATTTTTATGGTAAAGTTGAAATATCTTATAACTTACAAACATATACAGGAATATAAATAATTGTTGAAAAACACAAATGATATGCTACAGTAGTCACAATCAAAAAAGTAATTACAACCATCTGAGGAACTTATTAATGGTACAAATAAGTTATACTATGTATTAGTGTTTTGTATGTGAGCCCTTTGCCTTACACAGAGTAATCTACTTTGTTTTTATTCTGCCGTACAGATTATGAATGTATGATTGTGGAATTTTGATCCAGAAGTCCTGTATTACTCTTCAAAATTCAGCTAATTTGTTTGGTAGCTTTTTGACTTTCTCAGTTTTTACATAAGTCCATACAGCTTCAAGAATACTTGTGTTGGGACTTTGTGCAGGCTAAGCCGTGATTGTTCCTAGGACCACTTTAACATCAGGATATCAGTGTATGCTTAAGAACTTTGTCTTGCTAAAACGAGAATCATCATATGATGAGTCGTGTTCCTTAGTGAATGCCATGATGGATAAGAATTGCCTGTAATTTTTAGCAGTCAAGGTGCCATCAGATGTGCATAGATCACTGATACTGTTACCTAAGATTCAGCCCTAAACTTGTACTGATCCGCCACCGTGTTTCACTCTAGGTACTGTACATTGACTGTGATACCATTCTCCTCTCCTATCAAACTGTCATTCAGTGTTGCCAAATAATTCTGTCCTGGATTCATGTGTAAAGAACACATCTCCAAGTTCACTAATTCCACTATTTTTGTTCTGATGTTCACTTCATCCTTTTTTTTTTTTTTTTTGCCAATATATATCTTGTTGTTCTTGAAGTACCATTCACATTAAGGTCATCAACAAAATCTTTACATAACAGTTGTCTTTTTTGTTTTTGTAAACCTACCCTGATTTACTTAACATTATTTTTTTTAGTTTCAGTTTTCTACCACAACAACTTCTTTTATTTACAGTTCCAGTTCACATACCCTTTTCAGGGTCTTGTACATATTTCTTATTGAAACATTTATTCTTGCCAAAATGTTTTGCATGGAGTATCTTTAACCGGTCAAAACTTTGGGAGCCATTTCTAGATTAAAACTATTACAAGGCATGTTTTTAATGTACTTTTATAGGCTTTATATGAGTGTTATACTTTCTGATTGGCTGGATAACAACCAGTTACAGCTTAAACTATCATTAAGAGACTTTATTTTGGTGCAGTTCATTTTTGATGTTATAAAGAATAGCATTCCCATAGTATTTCTTTAGCGCACCCTTTTTCCTCACTGTTTTCATAAATATTTCTCATGTTGTATGAAAAACAAAGAGTCTAATTTTGGACATTTTACAACTTCTCACAAATAAAGTAAAGACATTAACTGTCTCTGAAACCGTGGTAAAGTAATTTCTAATAATTTTCTTGGCAGTGGTGATATTTTCATCTAGGGAGTGTAACCATCGTTACTGGTGACTATAGGCTGGCCTATCATGGTTGCTGGATTACATACAGAAACTTTTCTTTATCTGTGTGTAGTAGGGATATTCATAAAGCCCAGAATGAGTTAGTAACACTAATAGTTGAAACAATTTATCATTGTAATGGGTACTAATGCAGTAGTCAAAACCTTGGCTATATACAACTGAAAAATTAGGGTGAGAATGCTTACCCTTTACATTTTTGAAGCCTCTGAAAAGTTAGGAGTTCAGATAGCAACATAGGATTATGTGTTACTATATATTTTGAGAAAAGATTCTGAATGAGATGCAAGAAATATACCATAACAAGCAAAAGTACTCGGCTTCACTGAGTTATTAGGTTGATATATTCTAGATGACTATGTGTATTCTGAACCTATTTTAGCATAGAACAGTCACAAATATTTTAAACATATTTTTGTTTCCCAAAAACATGTAAAAGTACAATAATAATAATAAAATTATTGTAGATAATTATAGATGTCATGTTATCTAACCTATATAAAAGCCAGTGTGTGTGTGTGTTGTGTCACATCACACTTGATTTCTTGAAATAAGAGGAGTCATAATGGCCAAAATTTATTTATCCAGATAGAATAGTTTATTTAATGTCTGCCCATTACAATTTTAGTGAAACCTTGTAAATGTAGTAAATATTGGTATGATTTAAAGAAATTAATAAATAAGCCTAAAGTAAAGACAGTGTGTGAGATAATCTAGCCAAGTGCGTACAATTTGTCATGCAAGTAAAATCCAATTTTAAACTTAAAGCATTTCTGAATTAAATCAACGGAGACTCTAAATTTAGAAATCAACAAATATTTTCTGAATTTTGTAGGTTTTACATTTCATTTTATACTTTCAGTACCTAGACTAACAACAAAATTATGTTATACTTTTGTTGCTAAGCAACATGACATAAAAGCCATTGTTACCAAAATGTTTTTTTTTTCTGTATATTAGAAGTTGTTATAATGGAACCATTTCTTTTCTATGTGGTCTTTTGCTAGCTTGCCTCATTAAAAAGATGCGCATGCATGTGGATAAGATAAATAATACCCAGGTGCACACCCTCAGTGTCCACTTGGTACGGGTGCAAAATTTCAGGTTCCTAGGTTCTTTCTTGGAGCTATGGTGGTCACACACACAGACAGACCCGCCCTTTTATATTATAGGTTTAGTACTAGTAGATGCATATACTTTCTTCTAATCCATGTATGACTGATGTATCACTTGCATATGTGCTGTTCTGTAAAGGATTTTTAGGACCATTGCAAGAGATCACTGTGCTTAAGGCTGGGCTACTGCTTGCACTAAAACAATGATTTTTCAACTGGCTTGCAATTTCCCAGTGTCTGGTTGCATGCAGTAGAGCCCTGGGTTCACTAGAGAAAAGAGTATGAGAAACAAAGTAAAGTTCACTGTGCTTGTTGTTAGACAATGTTCAGAGAATTCACAAATGCTGGACAATTCTACTGACCCTGGAAGCCAGATATACAAGACTTTGTCTTTCTTGCAAGTTAAATATAACTTGGATAAAAAATAAATGTAACACTGTTTGATACTTATTAATTCAAAGTAAAATATGTAATCAAGTTACACTTGAAAATATTCAGTAGTGTTTGAACAGCTCATTAATAGTTCAGATTTACAATTCAATCTCTCTCCAGTTGAAAATTGCTAGACAAACCCTGAGTATACTCTACGTTTTCTTTTAGTTATGAAACAAGCCATTCATGATCTCATAATTAAGAGACAAAACTTTTAAATATTTAAAAATTTCAATTATGTATAACTGAACATATTCCATCATTACCACCAATAAAAACGTGTTTCATTCTTGGTGTGGTGTAGGGTATACAGCAATTTTCATCTCTTGTCAGATGACTACATACTTATGAATATTGCACTTTAAGAAAATGAAAATGCATATTTTTTATCAATGTTAACAAACCACGTTTCTTTCTTAATGTAATTCAAGTGAACCCATTGAATACAGCTGCTCTAAATGCATGCAGAATTTTTGCAAGCCATACACTGTATATAATACACACGCATTCAACTGCCAGAGCCAGACCGTACCCTATATGGCAAATCAGCAGTCAGTGGGTTAACTACCAATGTCTTTACCAAACACCCACATCTTAATATTCTAGCCAAAGTTCCTTATGTTTGAAAATTGTGCTTACTGTATACTTGCTTTCATGTGTAATACAACACACATAAATTTATATGTGATGTAAACTATGTGTGCAACAAATATATACAACAATTGTATCAAAGTAATGCTGATGAAAAATCAACAATGGCACTCTTATATGGTAACTAATGAGAAACAGCATTCTACATCATAGTTGACTGCTCACAGCTGTAGTCATGCAATCTCTGAATCAGAAAACTACATACAGAGGCAATATTTAGTGGAAACAGGCCTCTCCATCATAATTCACCCAACCTGGATTAAAAAATGTTTTCTTTCAAAGTATGTATAGATATAAAGATGACCAATATATGGTAAGTACCAGGGACAAAATCAAACTACATTTCCTGTAACGGATTGTACCAATACCTTTAATCATGCATTTGTTAAAGTATCACCATCTATGAGTTGGAAACCCATTACAGTTAGAATGATGAAGAAGGTTATTTAGACAAAATAGATATGAACAAGCACTTCTCCATCATGATTTATCGCAGTCCAAGATACTTCTTTTGCTGTTTATGAGCACAACTTCCTTATGGTACAATCTTTACAGACCCGAATGCATTGTTTTGTGTGTACATACAAACAAAAGTCTTGCATACATGTACACAAGAACTCTCAGACAGACTTTCATGTGAGCATCTACCAAGGTTCACCATAAAACTCCAACTGAGTGTGCAAAAATGCAAGGGTTGCATAAGCCTTTCAGCATCTTGGTTGTTAGAATTTGTAAGTCATTAATGGTCTTACTAACTATTAATATATAATTTTTCACACTTGATGTATCTTTTTCTTATGATGTAATTGTTCAATAACTTTTAATATTCTACGGTTATACCTAATAACCACAGCTGCTCAATCAGTAATGACCCAATAAATCTCACACTGTCTGATCTTTACAAATACTGTATAATAACTCCATCAGATAGCTGTTAAAGAAAGGTTCACTATATTCTTTCAGTTATTGATCTCGTAACTACACATACTGTAAGTTACACAACTGTTCTAGCTGGTGTAGTTGTGTGGCTAACACAAAATATTTTGCGATATTCCACTTAGTAGCCTGTACAGTAAGGAACCTGACTTTCTCTTGGCATTTACACCTGGCAGCTGTTTCAACTGCTGACACATATCACCATCTTAACTACTGATTTTTTTCAGTATCAGCCATATCACTTTGGAAGTTAAGGTTGATGCTATGTCTGATCTCTGAAGCGACTACTGTTCTGCTTTGAGCTCTTCCTCTATTTTTTTTTTCTCATTGTGAACAATCAGATAGGTATGTGTGGCACCTTTCTCATCATCAACTAATTTGAGATTGTAAGACACAATGCTTTCACTGTCATCTGTCTCTTTAATTTTAATTGCCTTTACCTCTATTTCCTGATTCAACCAAGTGTGCAAGAGACTCGTCAGTCACACACAGTTTTAACTTGCCAATGTGTTTATCATGTTTCTGTGAACCATATTGCTGCTGCAGCTTGTGGTTTAACAGATTGAGCTGTCTGAGGATGAGATAAGGATCGGTATTGCCAGAACTGAGTTACTTCTGCCCTACAGTAGCATACCAAAGTAATACTTAATCTCCAGGCTCAACTTTATTCCTTTATTATCTTTTTATAACATTCTCTTATTTTTGGTCTCAGTCTTTAGACTATCTAAAATGCATATAAACTTTTAATTAGAGTACATGAAGGTAAAGCCACAAAACACTGCTCATGTAACACAAAAGCCTAAATGCTGTGGAATTCTCTCTTGATTACAGGGTTGGGCCATTCCTTAACTACACTGGTAACTGTATTTCATGTTCAAACACCAATAATTGTGATGAGCAACCAGTCAACTGTTGCCCTATATGCAAGTCATCGGGATGTATGGGAATTTTTCATCTCGGCCAGTTTGATTAGAATTCACCAAGTTTGTAAATATATGTTTTATGAAGTGTATTAACAATTCAGCCAAGCCCTCAGACTAATGATTATATAGTGATGTATACGCATGTATCTTCACCATGCTCAATACAACTATGCAAAGAAATGGCTGTTGAAGGATACTCTTGATATGTTTAACTCTACACATCTAGAATCTCTCAATGGTCTCCACTTAGAACACAAGCAATATATCAAAATTTCCACAATGGTATTCTTCAACACTTATTCATAGATTTTAAGATTGGAAAAAGATTGTTGTCTCTTAAAGAGATTAACTAATGAAACTGTCAATCATGGAATATGAGGTAAAATTTTAGTTTCTATTTTAACTTCTCATAAACTGATTTTAGCATAGTATTTTTAACCAAAATTAATCCATTATTAAATTTATTAAATGCTTCATCTACAAGATTTGGTTTAAATCCACATTCAACTGATGTATATTTAATTAATAACAATTTATTAATTAAATCTTCTTGTTTATTACATATTTTCAAAGTTCTGTAAACATAAGTACAAAATGCTGAAGTTCTTGTGTTTTCTGGTATGACATTATTCTTGATGTAGTGGTATGACAACAACAAAAGGTTTTTGATTAACTGACATTTCTAAATTATCACAAATATCTTATTAACTAATACATCTAGAAAAGGTAAACTATTATTTTCTTCAGTTTCATATGTAAATTGAACCGACAGTCTATACTAAAATATATAGTAAATTATTTTAGCATACTGTTACCATGCAGACACACCAAGAAGGTATCATCTACATAAGTAATCCAAACCCCTGGTTTAAACTTTGCAGTATGCAATGTTTCAGTTTCAAATACATCCATGAAGAGGTCACCTAACAAAGATGACAGCTAATCATAAAATGGGCATCCTGTTAACAGATTCACTGGCAACCGAAGATCCAGACCAAACATCAACTTTGCTGGAGTGTATCCAGTGACTTCATGCTCTGCTGTTCTATAGGCCATCAACAGCGGAGAGAGTAAGACAACCCAGTCATCTTGGCAACTTTGACAATTCCTGTCCAAGTGTCCAATTCTACTTTTCTACCATCCCATCAGACTGTGGGTGAAGTAGCGTTGTCCTGGTCTTTCGGATGCCAAACAACTTGCAGCATTCTTGGAACACAGCTCATTCGAAGTTACGGCCTTGATCTGAATGCAGTTCATATGACATACCAAACCTGAAGAAAAAATCACTAGTAGCTTCCTGACTTGGTATTGCATATGCCTCAGGCCACTTGGCAAAATAATCCATCACCACACAAATGTACTTGTTTCCAGCACGAGTTCGGGGCAAAGGACCAGCAATGTCAACAGCTACTCTTTCCATTGGTGTGATAACTTGATATAACTTCATTGGAGCACGTCCCTTATGCTTGGGCCCCCTTTTACCACAACATGTACTGCAGGTCCTGCACCA
>NW_013667378.1:1839-3724 GCF_000517525.1 Limulus polyphemus | reverse complement strand
GCATTGCTAAGCCCAAATGGCATCACACGGTATTGCCAGAGACCCTGACCATAACTAAATGCAGTCTTAGGTTTATCTGCTCCAGCCATTTTCAATTGATGGAAACCTGACTTTAAGTCCAGAATTGAAAACCACCTGGCCCCACTTAGGGCATCAAGAGTGTCATCAATTCTTGGCAGCGGGTATGAGTCTTTTTCAGGTATACTTTTAAGAGCCCTGAAGTCCACACAGCAATGTTGGGTCCCATCCTTCTTCTGGACTAACATGACGGGAGCTGATCAAGGACTATCTGACTTCTCGACTATCCCTTCCTTAATTAGGCCATCCCTGACATTCTCCATCTCTTGCCTCTTTGCCAGAGCTATTCTTCTCAGAGGAATTTTTATTGGACGGTGATTGCCTGTGTTTATTCTGTGCTCCACAAGGTCTTTGCAGCCGAAGTTATGATCTCCTTTTGAAAAGACGTCTGCATAATTCGTCAAAAGTTCCCTAACCTAAGAGCCTGTGATGATAACAAATGGACTATGCCCTTCTTATAGAGGTCAGTTAATTGTTCTGGGAGAGGATGTCCTTTCTTTATGGTTATTTCTTGCCTTATCATTGACTAGCTCTACCTCTTGGCACACACCCAACAATTCCCCTTCCTTAAGTGTCTGCTCACATTTTGAGAAATTAGCCACTGTTATGGGTACTACTTGATGACCTGCCACAAGTGACCTTCCAATCTTCAAGTCCTCTGAACTGGATGGGTCTTCCTCTGCTTCCACAAGCATCGGGCTTCATTAGAGATGTTCTTTTATTCTACCCCAAATTATCTTCTCTGTCATAGGGGTATTGTAGTTGATTTAAGTGCTGCAACATGCAAATCAACATATGCAACAACACTTACCGGAATTTGGCCTTTGTTGTTTCCAATCGTCATTTTACCGAAGTTAACTACACACTTCCTCGGTAGTAAGTAATCTAACTCTAGTATGCATTGGTCTTCAATATCAGCCAAGTATATTTTGTGTCTGTCCTTCATGCCCATGAGCTCAATAGTTACCACACTGGTCCCCACAACCTTGCATAATGTCCTGTCACACCATAAAGCTTCTCTATGGCTTCTGGTACTCCTTTGTGATCTAACATCTTGATACTCACAAGGGTTTGCTGAGATGCAGAATCTATGACAAAGTTGCACCTTTGGCCATCCTGCTTTCCTGTCACATAAATACTATGTGTGCTGGGCATTTTACACATACCTGTTGGGACTTTCATGGTGGGGGTTGGTAGGCGTCCCTCAACACGAACCACTACTGGTTTTCCTGAGGCTGACTTATTGGTAATATTCTTCTTACACTGGCTCCTCATATGTCCTTGATCTTCACAGTTCCAACAACCTTTCTGGGTAGCAGCCTTTCCTGTTTTAAAGTTGAGTTCTCTTGCGCCCAGGTTTGTTACAGTGCCAGCAAAGTCCTTCAAACTTCTCTGAAAGCTGCCCTCTTCTGGCCTTGAATCCAGATTACTGTACCCACCTTAGTACCTCTGTGCTGGACTTAACATAGGATTCGAATTCAAGAGCTCTGGCCATTGCATCCTGCATAGTAGAGGGGTGTGCTTCCTTTACTTGTATCTTCAGTTGTGGATTGTCCAAGGCATCTACAAACTGATCCCTCAGCAACAGCTTGAGGACATCAGGTGGTGCAGTTGGGTAGGCCTTGTGTGCCATACTTTCCAAATCCTGTGCCAGCTTTTGCAGGATCTCCTCTTTAGCACGGACTCTAGTCCTAAACCTAGCCCTGTAGACTTTGGACTGATTTTGAGTTCCATACCTGAGTTCTCGAGCAGCTATCAGTGCTCTATAGTTGTGCCTGTCATCTACCGACAACTGTCAAAGTATTTC
>NW_013667378.1:0-1829 GCF_000517525.1 Limulus polyphemus | reverse complement strand
GTGGATTGTCCAAGGCATCTACAAATTGATCCCTCAGCAACAGCTTGAGGATATCAGGTGGTGCAGTTGGGTAGGCCTTGTGTGCCATACTTTCCAAATCCTGTGCCAGCTTTTGCAGGTTCTCCCCTTTAGCACGGACTCTAGTCCTAAACCTAGCCCTGTAGACTTCAGATTGATTATCGGTTCTGTACCTGAGTTCTAGAACCGCTACCAGTGCTCTATAGTTGTGCCTGTCGTCTGCTGACAACTGTCCAAGTATTTCCAGTTGCTGTCCATTCAGGCTCGTTACCACATACACCACTTTCTGCTCCTCTGTCCATCCATTCATTTCTGCAAGGAGCTCAAATTGTGCTCTATATGCTTCCCATGGTGCTTTCCCATCGAATTCCTGTGGGTTCCTTTGTACTAGATCACCCCTATTACTGACACTCGTGTCTGGAATGTGACTTCTTACAGGACTGAAGATGTCTGCATTAGGGTTTAGCTGTGGGGTCTGGAAGGGGCTTCCCATTCTCTCGGATTGATTAGATCCATGGCTAATATATCCTCCTTGTGTAAAAGACAGTAAATCACCTTTCATATATTTAATTCACTTTGAAATTCAATAATCTTTTCCATTTGTGTGTGCTGGCTTTCTCTCAACTGTTGGAGTCTTTCTTTCTGTTTCTTTTCTTGTTCCAATTGCTACTAATGCTGGTTTTTCTGCCACTGTTGTAGTCTCTCTTCTTGTTTATTTTCTTTCTCTTCCAACCACTGCTGTAGTCTCCTTGTTCATTTTCTTTCTCCTCCAACCACTGCTTTAGCCTTTCTTCTTGTTTATTTTCTTTTTCCTCCAACAACTGTTGTAATCTTTCTTCTTGTTTATTTTCTTTTTCCTCTAACAACTGCTGTAATCTCTCTTCTTGTTTCTTTCCTGTTCTTGAATTGCTGGCATCAAATCTGCTAAGCTGTAGTTTGATTTGTCATCTCTCGTTTCCATCTTCTTCTTTTTTTATTTTCTGTCCCACTCTCTGACACCAATTTGTTGCATATCTGCTTCTTTGTTAACTTTCCGATAAACTTCGGCCATACAAGTCCTTTCTTAATTAAAACTAGTTTATTCTTTCTCGATACAACTTTGCAATATAAAGAATTTCCACAGTCAATACGTTTGCAATCTCGATAACAAAACAAGCATTTTATGTTACCGTCACTACCGCTCGCTTGACTCAATTATCTGTCTCTATATGTATCTATCTGCAATTATCTCTCCGCTTTATTTGCCGGGCATATATACTAAAAAAGAGGGCGACTGGAACAGACTAGAGTTGCCAGGAAAAGTCATGATCCTTCTAGAAACTCCAGCGTGGATGCTTTCAGCGTTGTGTGACTTTCGCTGTCGTAACAGTATAATAGAAACGCCATGTTGTTTATCTTCAGGAGTGTTTCTATTTGTATTTATATTATCTTTTTTAGTTTTTGAGTATTTGTAAACTTAAGATGAATTTGGTGTGAATTATACTTGTGTTGGCCTTTTTACATTTGGATATGTTAATTTCATATTTGCGATAATAAAGTGTTGTGTAAATTATAAGTGTATTGGCGCGTTTTAATGAAGTCATGTTTTGTTAATTTGATTATTTATGATATGGATAGAGGAAGTTAAAGAACTCCATGTTCTTTTTTGTTTTGCCCTAAGAGTTCTTGATAAATCGGTGCTTATGTATTATAATATATATAAAGTTTAAAAAAATATATTTTTCTTTGTTTATTCTAAAGGAAACAAATATATATAAGTACTGTTGCGTCAGCGAGTCACATGACTACTGTGACGCCACGTTTCTAGAACT
>NW_013667377.1:243906-250362 GCF_000517525.1 Limulus polyphemus | reverse complement strand
TTAGTATATATATATATATATATATATATAACACGTAATCAATCTCCATTTGTTTGTTTGTTTTGAATTCCGCACAAAGCTACACGAGGGATATCTGCGCTAGCCGTCCCTAATTTAGGAGTGAAAGACTAGAGGGAAGGAAGCTAGTCATCACCACCCACAGCCAAATCTTGAGCTACTCTTTTACCAACGAATAGTGGGATTGACCGTCACATTATAATGCTCCCATGGCTGAAAGAGCTAGCATGTTTGGAGGAAAGGGGATTCGAACCCGCGACCACCAGATTGCGAGTCGAGTATCCTAACCACTCAATCTGCAATTTTAATAGATTGTTTAGGGAGGTTTTCTTAGAGATACTCTATACATAGACATTGATATATATACATATATATATTATATTAAAAATATAGTCTTTCTCTGTCAAGAGAGTGGACTATAAAGTTTCAAATGCAACGTATGAATGCTACAAGCGAAGGCCACATCTTAGAAAATCGCAAGTTTCTGCTACATACTATAAACGTCTAGAAGTCAAAATCTTTAATTCGATAATGATATAAAATGAATCAATGTAGCAAACGTTATATAACATTTGAAACTAGGAGCAGACTCAGAATAGTTTGATTGCGAGGGACAAAAATAATTATGAGGAAAAATAGCTCTTTTTTTAGTTTTGTAGGAAACACATTGGAATAAAATTTTTTTAATAATATTTTCAACTAGTTTTATTTCTTGAAATACAAATAAACTTTCAGATACACAAAATGTGAATGAGAAATAACACGTCTTTTACACAATACGAACGGCTCGTATCAGTTCCCGCTCTTTTTTATGGGAAAATCCGTGCAGGTTAACGTTGGAGGAGTTGCCTGTTGAGAAGGCATTGAGTTAGTTTAGAAGTTATAAACTACAAGGGTGATTCTTGGCGCACACTTCAATGATCTTGTATGTAAACATATTTTAAGCAAATGTGTAACTTATTAAAGTATTAAGGTTAATATCTCTTAAGAAGAAGGGATGAAATCGCTAGAAAATTATAAAACAATGATAAATGGTTATTAAAAAGTGTTAAAGATAGTTTTATGGTACTTATGGATAAGGATTGTTATAGAAATGTAGTTTTAGAGCATTTAAGCAACGGTGATAATTATGAAAATAGTTTTTAAGATGAAAGTAATTTTTATATATATAATGTAAGAGAAAAACTAATTATTTGTTAATGTTTTTACTGAAAAATAATTAGAATATATTCAAAGTCAAAACAGTTTGGGAAAATTTTGTATTACATAAAAATAAATACCTTACGGATTAGTTGGAAAGAAACAGAACAGTACATATGGCTTCCAAATACCCTAGGAATTATGGGCCGACCAATTAAGCAACTTATTGAATATTACTTAAAAATCTTTTGTGCATAAAGTAGTAAATAATAATAGAAATAGTGTTTCTTAGTTTCCTATGATGTTGTATCATTGTGTCCCCGTATTCAACATGATCGCGGTGTAAATATCATTGAATAATAATAACTGGATACATTTAAAGACAACATGCAGAAAAGCTGCTTCTCAGTGGTTCAGTGGTAAGTATGAAGGCTTATAACGCTAAAAACCGGGTTTCTATGCCTGTGTTAAGCACAGCACAGATAGTCCATTCAGTAGCTTCGCTCTTAACAACAAATAAAGCATAAAAGCTATAATAAGCATATTATTTTAAGGGATTTCTCTCTTGTTTTATCTAATTGTTACTTTGCTTTCCAAGGTAAAATATACCATCAGGTTTCTAGAACAGTAATGAGTACTGAAGTTGTTCCCAGTTATACAAAATTGTATTAAGTCATATTTTGGTAATAAATATGTTAACTATTAACTAATTTAACGGAAACGACTTCTGAACTATTGTTTGCTATTTGGAATAACATCTATGAGATAAATGTTTTTCTTCAACTTTTAAATAGAATAAATGAGATGTTTAAATTTATTCGAGAGTACAATGAAAGCTCGTTACCCTTTTTTTCTTTTTGGTTGTTTATATAAAGAATGGAATGAACATGAAATTAGTACTGACGTATTTGTAAGCCGACAAATTCACATAGTTATTTGGATTTTTTTACTAATCGTCCAAACATCTAAAATGAAATTATTTTATTTATTTAGCACAAAGATAATACTTCTTAGTATTAGACCCTGAAATAAGAAATCAACATTTGAAAGAAATAAAAAAGTTTTGGTCAATTGTTACTTTCCTGCATAAATGGTAGATCAAGGATTCCAGATTGAAAAAATTAAAAGAGAAAAAATAACCAAATGATAGAGAAATTATTGTTGTATTAACCACACATACCTATAAACGTTTTTTTTTTTTTCTAATCAACAACAAGTTGATTATACTATTGATAGTAGGTTCAAAGCTGTGAATTCCAAATGTACAATAATTTGGTCTAGGAGACAGCCCCGAATTTATATAAAAATCTTAATACCAGGAAACCAAAATAAAACAAGCAAACAATTATCTTTCCATGTAATAGAATAAACTGTCTAATTCTTTTTTGAGTTAATTGCAAACTAGTAATACCATTATAAAGATACTAAAGGTGAATTTATAATTTATATTAATAATAATTTTAAGGCTAACAATGTACAATAAGCCCTAAAATGCAACGGCTCAGAGAACTTATATGTAGGCGAAACTAATAATTTGAGGTAACGATGAATTTATATAGATAACATGTCTGAAATACTGAAACTGTATAATCCCCTACTTATCAGTAAAGATGTATTTTCCTGTTAACTAAAACATTTTGAGAGTTTAAAGGAGCCATATTTTCATGTTTTCTAATTTTAGTATTCAATAAGAAATAGGAAATTCTTTTTTGAAATATATTTCATTCTAGCGTTTTTGAATCATAATTGAGTTTCATTAGATAGTCAATTTATAATTCAGGGAAAGTTAGCATTTATCAACTCAACGAATGCTTATTCTTAGACATATAACTTGTAGCTATAAATGACGATGAGTACATGATAAAATAGAAAGAATACATTAAGATAAAGTACCCATTTGCAAGTATTATTTGTTGAAGTTTTTAATGATATTTGATAATCAAAAGATTGTTTATGTGTATTAAGGCAAAGGCGTTGTTTCTAGTTGATTATTTTAATAATATTTACGAATTTAATTTATTTATTGTATCATTCCTGATGCCCCTGTGGGCTCAACGGTACATCGGACGGCTTATAATGCTAAAAAGATAATTCATTATTTAGCTTTGGGCTTAACAAAAAACAAACAGTCATTCCTGATTTTATTTTACACTTATGTACTTGTAACTTATATACGATATTAAATATAATTGGAGATTTGATATTTCCTTAAATGTTTGCAGGTTCTAATTATTTTTACACTTAATTTTATAGACTTGTACAACTGAAGAGTAACCCCCAAGTTGCGAAACCGGATTGGTTTAGTATCAAAGAAAATAAAACACAATTTTTTAATACAGAAAGATAATGAGAATTAATTTTTATTTTTTGACAATATTCTGAAGTGAAATCCTTGGTTTTTGCTTTTATGTGTGTATGTATAGTTTTTACATAGTTAATAAACTTTAAAAAGCTTCCCATGCGGACACACACGTTACTCTTTTTTTTTTATAAACTACAAACCCACCTCTATAGTTTTGGAACCCCTACATCCTCATTTAAAAAAGCCTAATCTTTCAAGTAAATACAGGTAAGCTGAACCAGACTCAGTTGCTTGAATTTAGCCTTTCCGACTCAGATATACTGAAAGATTTATTATAAACTAGGGTGAAAACTTGTGCTTCGCGTACGAAACATTTTTTTTTTGTGGTTGTGGTATTTTGTATTTGAATGTGCAAAGCTGAAAAATGTAAAGGCAGTACTATGTGTTTAAAGTCTTTAAAACAGCTAAGAGAACTGCCTAGACAGTAGACTACTCACAAAGAAATTAAGTACGTAGAGTTCTGAACAAATCTGATGACCGTGCGGAGCGTCTCAGTGACTGCGAGGTTAAACCTATTCCATAACACGTGATACTCACCAAACACCTCTAGTAAAGAAGATACTTTGAGCCGAGTGGTGTGATCACAAATGACAAACCAATTGACTTATCTAGTAAGAGAAACCAGAACTAGCGACGCTTTCAAAAAGGGGATATCGGGGGCAAGTATTAAAAATCAACAGGGTGAGGTATCTGTATTCTAAGTGTCTATAAATAAAAAAAGAAACTTACACACAAAACCTTAACACATAAAACTGATGTCTGAGATGGTGCTCTGAGAGATGACAGATCCGTTTCCCAAATATCTTCCCCTTTCCAATGCATTGTACTACTACACCCACCCCTCCATTTAGCATATGGTGAAGTTGTCCGCACTACCCTACTCCTAGTTTCATTTTAATGAAGTTTAAAAAAGTTGCCCACGCGCCTTTACACGCGTTACTCTTATAACTGTATTGATACCGTTTGTTTTTACATTGAAATCGTACATACTAGATACATTCCTCTAAAAAACTAATATTTCAAGTTAGAAGTAATTGCATTCAAATTGTTTATAAAAATTTTGTTTTCTAATAACTTATAAAATATATTATAACATAATTTAAAAATCACTGTAGCCATTAAATAAAAAAATATATTTTAATAGCTCTACATTATACATGAAGAAGTACTTTTATTACAGCTTGTTAAATGTTTTAATTTGTGAGATTATTATACATTTTAACAGCATAGTATATAACAACTAGAGACCTTTTGGTTGAACTAGGCCGTCCTATCCACTACATTAAACTAAACACTCAAAAATTCAAAGTCAGCCCCTATCATTCAAATATTTATCAATCTTTACCTTAAACTTTATTAAATTAGGCCTCCAGTGGCTCAGCAGTAAGTGTAAGGAACCACACCGCTAAAAACTGTTTTCTGATACTCGTGGTAGGCACAGCACAGATAGACCACTGTGTTAACAAGGAACCAACCAACCAACATACCCTTACATTAACTGCATCTACCACAACTCCTTAAGGCAACTCATTCGAAAGGCCAAATACCCTGAAAGGAAAAATTAGCTTATTAGCTGAAGATGACTCCTACCCTACCAACATTTATATTTGTGTCTACTTTTCTTTCCATTCTCACCATTAAGAACAAAGAAAAAAAGATGATGCATCAACATTATCAATTCCTTTAACAATCTTAAACACCTTAATCAAATCCCCCCTAACTCTCCTTTTCACAAGAGAAAACAAGTTCAGAATTTTAACCGATCCTCGTATGACAATCTTTTCATTCCAGGAATCATCCTGGTAGCCCTCCTCAAAACTATTTCCAACAATTTAATGTCCTTTCTACAATAAGAAGCCCAAGACTGAACACAGTACTCCAAATATGGCCTACTTAATTACCTATACAATGACATTATAACCTCTTTAGACTTGTGTTCAATATTTCTGTAAATACAACCTAAAATCCTATTTACTATGCCATTAGCAACAGCACATTGTTTG
The DNA here is from genome assembly GCF_000517525.1 of Limulus polyphemus. Lineage (NCBI taxonomy): Eukaryota > Metazoa > Arthropoda > Merostomata > Xiphosura > Limulidae > Limulus > Limulus polyphemus. The sequence continues at coordinate 244,839 of NW_013667377.1, read as the reverse complement.
GATGGCTAAACAGACTGATAAACCAGAACACCAAGGTCTTTTTCTTCCATAACACTGTTAAGGTTATTCCAATCAAAATCATAGTTATAATTAAAACTGTGAACCTCACAAGCATTACCTTGAATTTGTTATAAATAAAAGTCATTTGCTTTAGTCGCCTAACTCACCAAATAATGTAAATACTTTTCTAAAGCAGTAGCATCTTACTCACAGCCAGCAACACTAAAAACTTTAATGCCACCAGCTACTTTAAATAATCTATTGACAATTCTTTCATCTATGCCACAGACATAAATCAAAAAAGAGCACAGGTCTTAACCCTCGTGGCAAAAATCCAGCTTGACCGAACTTCATTTATAACAACCCTCTGCTTTCTTCCATCTAGCCACTGATGTAAGACTAATAAGCCTATAATTACTGGGACAATTTGATCACCTCCTTTGAAAAGAGGAATAACATTAGCCAACTTTCAATCTTTTGGTACCTACACACTATTCAAGGAGTTAAGAACAATAGCAGCAAGTGGCTCACATATCCAATCTTCAACCTCTTTCAAAACGCTCGAGTAAATATTATCTGCCCCAGGAACTTTATCATTCTTTAAACTTCCCAATTTTTCTTAATAAACTTAGAATTAATGTGATATCGTGTTGAATTCTGTTTTCATCTAGTAACTGTTCAGGATGAAGAATTGGTTTGTTTTGAATTTCGCGCAAAGCTATACGCTAATCGTCCTAAATTTAGCAGTGAAAGACCCATCGCCAACTATTGGGCTGCTCTTTTACCAACGAATAATGAGATTGACCGTCACATTATATCGCCCTCACGGCTAAAAGGGCGAGCATGTTTGGTGGGATGTGGATTCGAACCCGCGACCCTCAGATTGCGAGTCAAGCACCCTAACCACCTGGTCATGCTGGGCCCAAGATGAGG
>NW_013667377.1:238035-242906 GCF_000517525.1 Limulus polyphemus | reverse complement strand
TTATTGGTTTATTATATGTGGTTATTGTTCGGGACGAACAATATTAAGGAGGGGGCAGTGTTGCGTCAGCAAGTCACATGACTAGTGTGATGCCACGTTTCTAGAACTATCCTGTACCTTGGCGAATGCTCTAGCGTTTACTAGATATAGGGTAGTCGGGTATATAAAAGAGGGTGACAACGTGACGGGGATAGTGTGTGTGTGTAGATAGTGAGTAATTGAACTGCAGTCAGAAGTATTGTTGACGTTCGTTGATATAGCGTTTGTTTTAGCGCGATTGTTGAAAATAAGTGTATCGTAAAGTTGTATTCGGAAAGAATAAACCAGTTTTATTAAGTAAGGACTTGTGTCGCTAAAGTTTCGTCGGAACGAAGTTACGGAAAGTTAATTAACGAACGGAGACGTAACAATATTTATAATGCTTTTTTTATCCTTCATAACCTTTGTGAGCTAACTTGTTTTTTTACTTGCAGCCATTCTTTTTTTGTCTATAAGAAATATGCCTTAATATTTAAGAATTTATTTAAAAAAATTTCCACATTTGATCAGTATTTTTGTTTGTTTTAGAGCAAAACCACAATGAGCTGTCTGTTTTGTCCACCGCGGGGAATCCAACACCGGAACTTAACGTTAAAACTCCGGAAACTTACTGCTATCCCACTGGAGGACTGACCAGTATCTCCGACTTATTCAGTTGCCCAATTAACAACAGATAATTTCTGTCTCACCTCTTCAAAATTTGCTTTTTTGAAATTTGAAACCAAAATCTCATTATTCCTTATTTTCATATGCAACAAAACATAAAAAATAATTGAGCAATGATCACTTGCACTTAGATGTTCCCTAATATTTACCCTATCAATCATTTATTTATTAGAAGTTAACAATAAGCCTAAAATAGCATTGTTTCTAGTACGTTCCTTAACCAATTGTTAAAAAATAAAACATCTTGAACAGTTTCTAAAAACCTTTCTACCTCATAATTTCCCAATATAAATGCCTAAAATTAAAATATATAATTATAACCTCAATAACAGTTGAATTAGTTATCTCACTGAAAGTTTTATTATAAATACCGTTAGTTTTATATTAGTATTTTATAGAATTTTACATTGTTTTGTTACAGTTTTGCTGGTGCGGCCATATATTTCTTGGCTCGTACATATATAACAAAAAATTTTTACATAATTATCTTGTCAACACCACCCACCACCAACTAGTTACCGTTCAGGATGAGGAATATTGCTTAAATATTCATTAATAAAAACTGAAAAAAAGTAGAATTTAATTTCCCATTATAAATACCTAAAATTAAAATCTATAATTATAGCCTCAATAACATTTAAATTATTTACCTGACTTTGAGTTTTTCATCAATTTCATCAGTGTCTTTGTTTGTTTTAGAGCAGAGTCTCATTGGGTTATCTGTTGTGTCCACCGCGGGAAATCCAACACCGGTTCTTAACGCCCCCACGGCTGAAAGGTCGAGCATGTTCGGTGATGAGGATTCGAGTCTGCAACCCTCGGGTTGCGAGTCGAGCGCTATAACCACCTGGCCTTGAAAAAGGCATCCTCACGTAGCCTAGTAAGTAAAGTGTCGGATTTTGGATTCGAGTATCCATGGTTTACGTCTCCCTACCACTAAAATAAAATCGTGCTCCACATTTTCACATCTTTTTTCTTTGCTACCCACACATAGCTTCACCCATGATTGATTGATACAGTCTTTATCTTATTGGACATCAGAAACATTAGGGTCTCTTGAGGCTCTTGTTGCCTATATACTTACTTGATCAGTCAACCCACTTTGGGAATTTATTTCATATCTGTATTACTCGGAACTCCAATGGTTTTGGATTGGCAGATTGGGTACCGGCGATCAGGGCGTTTCGGGTCGCAGGGACAACAATTCTTGTCATAAAAAATGCGTTATTATTTGAAAAATTAATATATGACTTTCTGATCTTCTTTTGCTTACTGGAGGTACATTTTACTGTTGCAGAGTTTTCCCAGATAACGCGAAATGTGACGTTTGACACTTATTTTATGGCGATCTATCATGAACCACTATCGTGGTTCATAATAGGGTTCGCAAGAAATTGCACAAAACCCTAATAAAACATTCGGGCAAAAAAGCACCTTGAACAGTAAAGATTCAGCCCAAACAACACTTTAAAACCTTTGCTATTGACTGCTAAGGCTGTACACATATAAAAATGCACTAAAAAAGCATGCATGTTAGATTTACAAGGGAAAGAAAATCTGCTCAAAATGGCCCATTTGTAATTATTATTATTATTCTCTTGCCAGCCTACAACAAAACGGCGTGGTATAATGTATTACACCTTTTGTATAGTACTGAATAAGGTACTGCGAAGGTTGTAGGGGTATTGAAAAGTCGACTTGTTTCTTCCATATTTTATATAAGCTAAAAAACATCATAATTCTAGTGTAAATGAAGTTATCATTATCCCTTGAAGTTAGCTTTCTTACAAATATCTGGTGTTCCTTTAAAAAACTTAAGTACAGGGTGAAACAGGAATTACCAGCCAATACTAGATGATCATCAAGAGAGTGTAACATGTAGATACTCAATGCTTTGTACACTGTATTATATATGAAGTGAAGAAACAAAAACAAAAAAACAATGTATATAATGTTAAATTTTATTACATACATTTGGAATAATTACTTTAAATCACACGAATGTTTATTTGAATCGTTGTTTTATGTATGTTGTTTTTTATCATTAGTCGTATATCTAAATGAATAAAGTGATAGACGGAACATTCGGTGAAAGTTTATTGCATTTTTCTTAGAGTTTACAGAGATTCCTATTTTGACTCCAACAAATTCAATTCTAGGTAACAACATGGAGCGAATATAGGGGCTTGTAGTTTGAGTAAATAATGTCTACATTATTTCCAGCCTTGTTTGTTTACTTTTTTAACGATCCCAATTTTCAATATATCTTGTATGTAACTTTGATTCAGCAACTAGCGTTTCTGTAAAAGTCTGATGAAAGTCATTTCCACGTTCTTCATTGGCACTGAGTATGCTACGAATTCTTTCTGATCCAGCACTAATCGAGTTTCTTTTCGAGTGCAATTAAAAAAAAACATTCAGAAGCAATTTTTATTAATTTAATTTTCTAAAGGAATAAAAATTACCCTTTAAGTGAAGCCTTTCAAACCATGATCAAAGGACATGCTATTGTGCAAAGCTGTGTTTAGAAGGATATATAGTTTATTTCACACTGATTGGACGATTGTGCACATATACGTTTTATTAATAAAAATACCCGTGGTGTCTTTGTTGACATTATTCTTTTCATCTTACATGTGTTATTCATGTGACTTGTGAAAGTTTTTGTGAAGAAAATTGTTATAAAGATATAAAATTCTAAGCAAAAGCCCCCACTAGCACAGCGGTGTGTCTGCGGGCTTACAACGCTAGAATCCGGGTTTCGATATCCGTGGTGAGCAGAGCACACATAGCCCATTGTGTAGCTTTGTGCTTAATTCTAAACAAACAAATCTAAGCACAATTCTTAAAAAATTGACTTTAAATTCAAGTTCAAGTGAATTGAAACAGTATGGTAGAGATTACAATTAAATTTATCCAATGACCACAAAAGAATTTTGTTTTAATGCTATATGTTTTAAAACATTAACATCAAGAAAGAATCATTAAAAAAATGAATATAATAATCTTTAAATGGACATTTGACGACTATTGCGATTTTTTTAAATGTGTATCTTTATAAAAAATGCTCAAGGATGCCGCCACCCATCAGATTCTTACTCAGGACAACCAAGAAAACAAAAAAAAAACAAAAACAGAAAAAACCCTATTTTTAAAGCCATGTCTCATGCAATTGCACTATCAGAAAAATATGGATCCCATCAGTAAGTTTAATTTAATACTCTTTAATGTTAATGTTCACAATAATGTATGCTAAACATCATGTTACGACAGCGGAAGTCACGCGACGCTGGAGTTTCTAGAAGGATCATGACTTATCGAGGAACCTCGCGAATGTCCGAGTGTTGCTCCAGCAACATTTGAGAGGATGGTGAAAAGAGTACTGGAAGGCCTACAATGGAGGATAGCCCTAGTGTACCTGGATCATGTCATTGTGTTTGCAACAACGTTTGATGAGGAAATGTCCCGGCTAGAGGAAGTATTCAAGCATTTGAAAGCAGTGAACCTTAAACTCCATCCCAAGAAATGCCACTTGTTCCACAAAGAGTTGCTTTACTTGGGTCACATTGTAAGTGAGCCTGGTGTGCGAACTGATCCTGACAAGGTGAAAGCAGTGCGTGATTGGCCAACACCAGACAATGTGGGAGAGTTAAGAAGTTTCTTGGGACTCTGTACCTATTACAGGAAGTTTGTGAAGGACTTTGCAACCATAGCTGCTCCACTACATGATTTGACCAAAAAAGGCCAGAAGTTTGAATGGACAGTTTCTTGCCAGCATGCTTTCAAGACATTGAAAAAAAAATTGGCCTCAGCTCCACTTTTAAAGCTTCCAGATCCTTCACTGCCATACATACTGGATTGTGATGCTAGTAATGTCGGAATTGGAGGAGTGTTGTCTTCAGAAAGTGGGCGAAAACGAACATGTGGTGGCCTACTTCAGTAGGGTTTTAAGTAGACCAGAGAGGAACTACTGTGTAACACGGAGGCAACTCCTTGCTATAGTAAAGAGTCTGACATATTTCTATCCTTACCTCTATGGTGCAAGGTTTATCATCAGGACAGACCATGCTACGTTACGCTGGTTAATATCATTAAAGAACTCAGAGGGACAACTGGTGCGTTGGATTGGAAAGATAGACCAGTATAATTATGATATTGAATAAAGA
>NW_013667377.1:232999-237058 GCF_000517525.1 Limulus polyphemus | reverse complement strand
ATACACGACTCGCATATATTTATTATTATTATTCATGAAAAAATAAAATAAACGATGTTTTAACAAAAGTTTAGTTTCTTTTAGGCACAAACACAGTATTTTAAATAATTTGACTGTTCGCACATAAGGTTAAATTAACTACATCCTGTTAGTGGGTACTCTATCTTACAGATAACACTGTGTTACAGATATTAATTTCACATGGGAAATGAACAGGAGAGATATAGAATTTATAACCGTGAAACGCATGACCCGAAAAAGTTGATAACGAAACTCGATCATGACAAATAAAAGTAGAGCATTCCTGTGAATAACCCTTGTGTCAACATGAAGCTTTTTTTTGGGTCGTTGCTCTTGTCCTGCTTCTTCTTTAGGTAAGAATTTTTGCACATTTTACCATGATTCGGCGAGGTTTCTATCTAGTAACTTATCTTTATGTAAGAATTTGAGTATGTATGTAGTTGTCCTTACATTTTTTTAAATAGTGGTCAAACGTTGCTTAGTATTTAGCGTGGTTTACGTCCCCTTACCACTAAAATATCAGAATATGGGTGTGTTACAAATAATAGTAAAATCCAACTATTTCATTAGAGTAGCCTAAGTGTTGTCGGAGGATGCTGTTGACTAGTCTCCTTCCCTCTAGTTATCAGTTCATATATCTCTTGTGTAGTTTTACTTGAAACAAAACAAACTACATCTTTTTCAGTAAGATTTCATTTTTGCACGCATTTTATAAATATTCACTGAAAAACAGCGTTTTTATTAACGAGCAATACTTAAAACGTTTAATGGATTTTTCTCCTGCAAATTATAAAATTTATAATTAAGTAATTAATGATTTTTATTATTTATTTCCAGAGAATTCATCTAAATATGATAAAGTAAGTAATAATGTGAACCCTTCCAGTAGCCTCATTACAAGTATTATATTATGCAAGTTTGTCTTATAAAATAAAGAAAACGTTCATTCCTCGAATGACAAACTGAAATTTTTACAACTTGAGATGTATGAAAAGATATACATATCATTATTTTTTTCGGTGAACTGAAAGTATGTAGATAGTTGTATTTTAATCGGCATGGCCAGGTGGATAAGGCGCTCGACTCGCAATCTGAGGGTCGCGGTTTCGAATCCCCTTCTCAACAAAATGTTCGACCTTTTAGCCGTGGGGCGTTATAATGTGACGATCAATCCCACTATTCGTTGGTAAAAGAGTAGCCTAATCAGCTTCAGAAATGTGTTCAATTTTATGTTGTTGCTTTCAAAACATTGTTGCATTTATTTTCTAGTAATAAAAATCTGTCAATTTTTCCCAGTTTCTAGGCTAAATTAAATAATACTTTAGAGAGTAGTTATAACGTAAATGTCAAATCAGGTACTCTATTGATGTTTCTAGAGATTTTGAAATATTTCACATTTTTTGTATAATCTTTAGGAGTATTTCGCCAAATCTGTGACGCAAATGATGGACAATTTTAAGAACGACTACTCTCTCTTGAACCATATTTTATGTATTTGCATTCACACAGAACCTCATAGAGAACGTTAGTTTCATTTGTAGCCTCTGGGTAAAATCTGTTTTCTAAACTATACTTGTTGTTAAGCGCAAAGCTACGTAATAGGCTAGCGAAACACGATTTTTGGCGTTACAATTCCACCGTGGGGCCTCTAAGCCGTTGTTTACCAAATGTGCACGAGATTCACAATTAAATATCCACAAAATAAAGCTGCTTATAACACCAAAAGCTGTACAAGATCATAAATAAATGCTTACAAACCCTTATTGCTAACATAAATGTATTATGGGTGTTATTATAACGTATCCGTTAATGAGTCCGAAAGTGCTAGAAATATCACTCCTAAATAATTGAAATATGATAAGTTGGTAAGTGCTAGAAATATTACCAGCAATCACCCTGAACTGAAAGCCTAAACCACTTTAAATGAACTGACCACCGTTTTCTATTAGATGAAGTTGGAAACGTGCCCTTTCGTTTCACTTGACCACATCTAACGCTGTGCTGAAACGTAATAATCTATACCTAAATCGACCCTAGCTACCATTATTTGTATAAAAAAACGCCTCCCCAATTACTACCGACGCAGGAATGAATCTTTACTGAAATATTTTATACAGTTATATCGGTTAGGATTAACATGTTTTAGTCATAAGGAATCATATATTGTAATTATTTTTACAGCACACAGGCAGTTTCATGTAAGTGCTTAAGCTACGCGATGAAAGACAGTAAACCCAAGGAATTGATAGCAGAGTTTGTATACCCTGTAGATCTGGACTGTGGTGATTGGACGGGAGAATTCGAATGCAACGACTTCTGTTTCGATCTGGTAATACATATATATATACGTGTTGTTATTTTTAGAATAAACCAATCAACTAATAATTCGTTCATGGTTTTAACCATTTATATAATAGCATTCAAATAGTACACCATGTTTATTGCTGGGAACCGATTCTGAACTTTTAGACCAGATATTTATAATAAGACAATTTTCAGGTTTCGCTGAAGATGGAATAAGTTATTCCGAAACGTTCGAACCTTGTAAATATAATGTTTTATCAACCGTCTTCATCTTCACGATTAAACTTCGGTTTCTCCATCATGAATCCATTGTTCGATATTTATAAGTTATATCTAGAATTAAGACTTATCACATCTCGTTAAAAATAATACTTTATGAAGTTAATGTTCGTTTATTAGTTGTTGTTTTTATCATTAGTCGTAAATTTAAATGAATAAGGTGATAGACGGAAGATTTGATGAAAGTTTGTTGCATTGTTCTTACAGTTTACAGAGATCACGAACAATGGTGATCTAGAAAGTATACCACCAGGCGAAGGAGAGACTTCGGTAGGACAGCAGGCATGTGACACAATACAGAAGGATGTTGAGAATGTTCGTATCGGTATCTTTTCCAAAGCATGTGGTGGCGATATTTTGGACACTGGTCTTAGATCCTTACAAAATCTGTGTTGTAAAGAAGGCCAGTTTCAGTCTTGTTAAAATTACCTAACTGGTAACTTTTCTTTGGCAATAATAAAAGTTTTAAATGCCTCATATCCATACGTGTCTTCGTAGCGTACTTTTGAAAGAGGTTGTATGCGTGTGTTTCACGTTGTGCCAATAAGGCAATAAAAAAATTCATTAGTGACGCAGAAATAAAATACCAAAGATACTTGACTAATGTACAGTTGAAAGTTATATTTTTGTAATGAAAGGTTAGCCTTTATATAAAGGTTCTTCAAATTATATAATAAATATTTAAAAGGAGAAAAACATAACTTTCTAAATACGGAAGTTAAAAATTACAATTTTACACATACATATATGAAAATATTTACGTTTTATAGTCAATGATGCGTTATTGTACAAATCATTAATCAAGGTATACCGCTTAGTCAACTAATATTACTATTGCATCAAAAAGATTCAATGTACAGAGCTCAAAATTTTCATAAATGTTAGTGATATAACCTGAAATGTTTTTATATATTCAAAGTGCTACCATTTGTTGAAAAATGCGTTTTTTTTAAGAATTCCAGTTTTATTACTACACTTAAAAATGATATCAATATAGATATAATCAAATCCTCACGTACAGTTCTAGTGAAAGTCGTGTTCTTGTTGTGAGTAGAGTACTTTCATTTAGATTTGTGTTATATTATAAAGACATGGTTGTCGAACATACCATAGTTATTTTTCTAATTGTCTGAATCCTGAATACCCAAAGTGTGATATTTTTGTGGATATTCGTTTGTGTTGCCATTCAATATATGGCGCTATATTTCATAAGCCACAATCACAACTTCTGGCACTGAGATCCTGTTCTATTTCAGCAAAACTGATGGCAGCATTGTATCTATTATTTCGGTAACAATATTGTTGCGTCAGCGAGTCACATGACTACTGTGACGACACGTTTCTAGAACTATCCTGTACTTTGGCGAATGCTCTAGTATTTGCTAGATATAGGGTAGTCGGGTATATATAAGAGGGTGACAAAGTGACGCGGGAATGAAATGTAATGTGTGTGTA
>NW_013667377.1:230779-231999 GCF_000517525.1 Limulus polyphemus | reverse complement strand
ATCAAGGCCGTAGCTTTGAATCAGCTGTGTTCCAAGAATGCAGAAAGTTGTTTGGCATCCGAAAGACCAGGACAACGCCACCTCACCCACAGTCTGATGGGATGGTAGAAAAGTACAACTGGACACTAGGACAGGAATTGGCAAAGTTTTGTAATAGCCGCCAAGATGACTGGGATGTCTTACTCCCTCCACTATTGATGGCCTATAGGACAGCAGAGCATGAAACTACTGGATACACTCCAGCAAAGTTAATGTTTGGTCGGGAACTTCGGTTGCCAGTGAATCTGTCAACAGGACACCCACCTTATGAAGAGTTGCCTGAGAATGTGTCAGAGTTTGTGAAAGTGCTATCGGAAAGGATGGATGATATTCATCATCAAGTGCGTAAAACTTCATCGAATCAGCAGACGTTTTCAAGAACTTATGATAAGAGATCTACTGAAGTCAGCTTTGTACCAGGAGACAAGGTATGGTTGTATAATCCCAGGAAGACAAAAGGGAAGTCTCCTAAGTCCACTATGTCATATGGGCCTTCCCATGGAGAAGACAATTGTCTCTCAGACGTGACTTTCCGGATAAAATGTGGTCGGCGAGGTAAGCCAAAAGTGGTGCATGCCAACAGGCTTTGGCATTATCACGGTCCAGGACATTTCAGTTGGGACGAAGTGGGAAACAGAACAAATGACGCTGCTGAAGACGTGCCACCTGAAGAAGCCAACGTCGAAGAAGAAACTCTACTCAGTTTTGAGAAGGGAAACGGTGAAGCTCTTGATGAAGTTACTACCACTGATGTGACTGTTACCGATGATAGGACATTTACTGATGAAGCAGATGAACCCCACATGAAGCAGAAGCCAACAAGACGGAGACCAGTACGGAAGAAGATACGTTCCATAAAATTAAGAGACTTTGTTGAATTGTAATTTTGTGTTTGTAATTCTGTACATTTTAATTAAGTTATTGTTATTGGTTTATTGTATGTGGTTATTGTTCGGGACGAACAATATTAAGGAGGGGCAGTGTTGCGTCAGCGAGTCACATGACTACTGTGACGACACGTTTCTAGAACTATCCTGTACTTTGGCGAATGCTCTAGTATTTGCTAGATATAGGGTAGTCGGGTATATATAAGAGGGTGACAAAGTGACGCGGGAATGAAATGTAATGTGTGTGTAGACAGTGAGTAATTGATCTGCAGTCAGAAGTATTGTTGACGTTCG
>NW_013667377.1:224294-230426 GCF_000517525.1 Limulus polyphemus | reverse complement strand
CGAATTCTGTCAGAAATCATTGTCAATGGTAACTTCCCTTCGTGCTATTGTGTCAAGTTATTTTTTAATAATTATCTATAAAATTACCTCATTTTTTATCATAAGTTATTGATAAGAATTACTGACGCTACTACGAGTGTAAGTTTAGGTTATATACGAACGTTCTTATAAGACATTGCATGGCTTTACTCTTTTTATACAATATTTAATCATCAGATTGATTTTCCAATACAAATAAAATATGATCGATTCTTTTATGGTTCATCCACTTTTCAAGAATTTAAAAGATATTTCAAAATTTTTAGACAAAGGTTTAAAGTAATTTAATATTAATAAGATGAAACAATGCTTGTTTTTCGTGAATGTCGTGGTAAAGAAAATATAAAATTCTTAGTAATCCTAGTTTTGCATATCCACGAGCGAAGTTAAGCCCTTCTCTGCAACACGTAGAGGTTTCAAAAATTAAGGTAAAGCACTATATGTATAGGTACTCTTATTTAGACACTTTTTAACTTATCAAAAACACAGAGCGTGTTATAGCGACATCAGTTTGATATTACCTCGAACTAAAATATATGAATCATATAGAAATTTTATGTTTATGCATAAAAGAGAACCCTCAAATAAGCTTTGAAATTTGATGGCAAAAGAGTATCATTAAAATTTTATAAAGATGGGTCAAAACGTATTTCCATAAGACAACGTTTGAAAGCTTAATAAAAGTCACATTAAAAAGAAATTCGTGAAATAAAAATTACCTAGTAAATGTCATCACACATTTCGAAACTATAATTGTTACATATGTACGTTAAGGTAATTTTAACAATTGAAACAAAGAAGTAAATAAGGTTGAACTTTGTCATATTTCATAGCACATTGTTACTGTATTATTTCACTTCTCAAACGATGGCGCTACTAACTTTTCATGTGTTTTTCACAAGTCTCATCTTTATTGGTGGCACTGAATAACGGAAACAAATTTTAAAATGGTAGCAGACTTATCCGTGATGGTTGTATGGAGTGTTCTTTTCGTAATATGAACTAATTGAAAAGTGATTGCTACATGTTAAACTACTGTAAAAGATCAAGAAATTTAACTGAAAAATTCTGTTTATAAAATAACTAATCAGCCATTAGAAAATAGTTATTTAGGGATAAAAGTTATTTTCATTTGTATATTATTGAGAAGGTTATAAAAAGGATTAAGTACTCTACATTAAAACGATTTTAGAGTTTTACTATGTCTTTAAAGTCGTTGTTGCCATGTCAGGGCATGCTCTATATCATGATGGTGCATTTTGAAAATAGCCCTGCAGCATAATTTCCATTACAAAAGGCTCCGTTGTAAAGCTGTCACGTTCAAAGAACACCACTCCTACCTGCTGCTTTTCATAGCCAATCTAGTGTACAAGAACGGCAGTTACCAATCCATAGACGCTACTTACAGCAACTTGACATTGGTTATGTCTTTGTACGGAATAGGATGAATACCCATTTCATTCTCCAGCTGCTTTAAGCTGTGCGATAATTGAATTTTTCTACTGATAAAATGAGTACAAGTCTATCAAACTATCCTCTGCCTTACCAAGTTAAAGTCCTGCCAATAAACCACATAAAAATAAGTTAACCTTTAAATGTTCGAGAATTGAACTGTGTAGATGAATCTGACTGTGATACAATGTAAATATTCAAACATTTCCAGATTGAGAAAATACCAAGTTTATATTTTTTCATGTTTTATGATTACTCTTTACATTATATTTAATATGCTAATTTAAGGCCGATCTGCCATATTTAAAAAAAGTTGTAAATAAACAAACTTTCTGAAGCCTAGTGTTAGTTGTCAATGTCTCAACAGGTAATTAAAACTTTATGTTATAATACATTTAGGAATTTTCATACAAATAAAAATCACAGCTGAATACTAAAACTGTATTTTCTTTCTGGTGTACTGCCATATATATTAATAAATGTGTTGCCAATGGTTATACCACAATACTTCAACATGCTTCCAACCAGCAACTCTCAATAAACTTTTTAATGTGTTAAACATATTTTTAATTTGGAATGTCTTTATCAGAAGAAAAGGTATGACAATAAGATTTAATGAAAGAACTTACTGTACTATTCCCTTTGTTTTTTTGAAACAGAGAGAAAATTATGTTAGATACACAAAATATATTAATCACTCTGTTCACTTCACATACAATATTCTTTTAAAATGGCTATATTAGCACTTACCTTCAACTAACAATTGTGTGTATTAAAGTATAAAAGGATTGGGGAAAATATCAGTAAAACTTTCATTAAGCCATAACGTCGAAAAATCATCAAGGATCAAATGTTCTATCTACATGCTATAATATACAATAGAGCAAAAATATCAGTGACAATTTATTGCTGTTACAAGTTACTACCTCTTGAGAGGAATAGGTAACTAAGCTGCCCACTTGTCTATTTGCAATAAACAGTGCATTCCTTTCTAATAATCAGTCTGTGTTTCTATTATGATTTTGAAGTAAAAGAGTGATGGATACAAAGCTTTCTTACCAAACATTAAGGAGATTAAATTGACACATATTGATCAGTTTTCAGACTTTCATTCCATTGTAGAGCTTCCAACTGTTAATAAGAGCAGTGGTTAAATTAGGATTTTGAAAATGGTGGAACTCCCTTTTGTGATCCACTTTCACATTCCAATCAGAAGACCACGAACACTGATGGCCAAGATTCCTCGAGAGGCAGAGCACTGTTCCAGACCATTCTGTCCCAATTTAATCACTGAATAAGGATGGAATTGTCATGCAAACAAAAAGTGTAAGTATTACATTTTCAAATAATTACAAATAAGTTTATCACCGGTTAGTATTCTTTCTGAATAACTACAGTTGTTTGTAGGCCTCTAGAACTATATCTGCAAGGATAAGTTTATAAAAGCAGCCTAACAAAATCTCGCTCTTCCTTTAAGGGTTAGGTGATTTGTTCATCTGTGGTATAAGTTCAGTACCATAATGTTTTTTTCTTTCTTCTTGGTCGAGGTCAATAGCCTTTTAACCAGTACTGGATCAGCTGAATTATCTTAAAACTTTTCTTGATTTTGTAATACTTCATAATAATTATTTCCTCCTTGAACAAATCAATATACTTTTCTTTCCAATTTGTCTTTCTCACAGAACTAGCATAATTACATTTAGAAGCATGTCACCAAAGAATTTTGTTTCCCTGGCTCAGTATTATCATTGCACATCAGTATACTCTTGGGACAACTAATGACACGTTCTTAATTCTGGTCTACAATTACTATAATAAAATACCAGTTTATCCATGGTACACCTATTTACCTTTCTGTTCCAGGTGCCAAAAATTTTAAGGTACTAGAACTCAGTGTCAATGGAACAGTTTAGCATAGGCTTTTTTTTCCTTGGCTTTGTATGCTTGCATTTCTCCCTTCACAGCCACTATTTCTGCCATAACCGCTGAAACAGAATAACATATGCTAACAATACACATGTCTTAGATTAGTTTTAACGGTTTAATCACATAGTTTTATACAGTTTCTGCCATAACCACTGAAACAATGTAACAAATGTTAAAAATAAATATATTCTTTAAGTTTCTGTTTCCACTGTTTAATAACACACAGTTTTAAAGACAATTTATAACCAACTTTCAACGTCTCTGGATAAGGTTTAATTGTAGTTTGTTTCCATGATCCTCCTCATGTTTTTATAGCTACTAAGAAAGTTCAATTTAATTGAAATGTATATAAAAAGTTATTATTTTACTACACTGAAAATTTTATTGTTCATTGCTGCCCCTCTATATGCAAAATTTTTTGCTTGCTACCAGCCTTGAAACTCCCATCTACCCCATGATCAATGTGATTTACTGCATCTTCACATGTAAATTATCATGTGACAATTCTTCACCAATAGGAGTGTGATACAACCTCCTGCTACAGGTTACTCCCTCTATTCAATTTAACCTAACAATGTCTTTGAGATTAGGCAGAAAATAAGCACTGGTAGTGGGGAGGAAGGATGAGATGAGGCAAGTACCTATTGTAAATAGATTTTCAGTGTAGAAAAATAATAACTTCCGATATGATAACTTACCTCCTCTCACATAATAGCTAAAATCCCACATTGAAAATGTGAAGGAACCAGTGCAAGTGATATAGAAGAGTGTCCTTTGAAAGTATTCAAAGAACACTCAAGGAGAGTGACCTCCATTGGGAGAGGAACACCCGTGGGAGACTGCACCATATCTGGCCAGGTATACTCTTCGCCCAATGTGGTAATAAGTGTCACACAACTGGGTGGAAATTACAAGAAGCATGCCTATTAATGGATAGAAAAACACAGATGTGCCCCATAGTGTAGAATGGCTAGGGCATGTTAGACCATACCTGGCAGGTCAACTCCAGTCCAAAACCAGTCGGCACGGGTATGTATTGTCCAATACACCCCCCCCCCTCACAAAATCATCCACAGGGCCATACACAAGAAATAGGAGTGCATGGGATATATGCAGACCCTGCACATCATCATCCCCTGGATAGAACTGCACATAAACTGGATCACATGGAGTACTGGCAGATGCCACACACAACCTCAGTCTGTGGAACATCAACTCACAGGTCCCACTGCATGGAGGTGGAACACTTGGGCCAACAAATGGTAGATAATACATCCCAGTATGATTTATGGTAGGCAGTACAGTGCAGAATTTTCTGCAATAAGTATACCTGGATAGGAAACACTCGCCACTGAGTGGGATCCACGACTGAATAGGGACATGCTTCTGTATTCAAGAGGAAGAAAGGAAAAGCAAAGTTACCAAGTCACAGTCGAACTGATGTTTGAAGTATGGTGAAATGTGGAAGACTGTACCTGAATCAGGAAGAAATTGCTACCCAACAAAGGTAGTGGGAGATGAACTTATGAGGGGTATTCCACATGCCTGACCAAAGAATCTCTTTCAAAGGACAATGAAAATGAGATGCCTGGGAGAAGGTAAGATGCAATATTTGATGAGACAAGGAGGTATATGCTAGACTGATAAACTGACGAAACCAGCGTGTCAGGGTAGAAGGGGAAAGATCATGCTGTGAGGAAAGGTTCCAGTGAATGAAGAGGCAGGATCAGAAATCATGGATCCTTTTTAGTCATATGGACAATATAAAAACGGAAAGCACAAACAGGACATAGAAGTCTATCTGGACCAGAGTGGGAATAGGGGTGGGAAATCAGCAAAAACAAAAAATTCCCAAGAGCTGCCACAGTTTTGAGTAGGAATGATCAATCTGAATAAAGGAGAACATATGTGGAATAGAAAAGAGTACACGAAACATCAATGGCAAAGATCTCAGGTATGATGATGCAAACAGGCCAAGAGGAGAAGGAAATTACTCTCAAGGGATAGGTGATACATGGAACAAGAGGCCAGAGGATCAAACTGAGATAGGGTAAGGGTTTATTTGTTTGTAGTTAAGCACAAAGCTACACAATGGGCTATCTGTGCTCCGCCCACCAAGGGTATTGAAACACAGTTTCTAGTGTTGTAAGTCCGCAGATATACCGCTGAACCACTGGGGGGCAGAGGGTAAGGAAGTGGAAAATGATATTGACATCCCAATATGAAAGGACTGCCTGACAGGAAGGTTGACTAATCCAGAAGGAATGCAATAATACGGGAAATGGTAGTGGAAGAAAACACAGAATGGTATATGGAAGAATGGAAGGTATTGGACAAGGCTGCACGATAACCCACAATGGATGAAACAGAAGCACTATGATGGAACAGCCAGGTGAGGAAATCCAATAAGAGAGGGACAGTGGGCAGAGAAGAAATGGTAGAAGACTTTCCACTTCTGTTGATAAACTGCGAGGGAAGAAGGGTGAACAGAACGGGACAAAAGGGGTGTCACACACATGGATAAATTGTTATAGTACAGAAGCAGTGACATGAAATTCGGAATTAATATTTGACTGTGAATGAGTTGGGAATCCAAGAAAAAGGTTTGAAAAAAGAAAGTCATTTAACAAACAAAAGTAAAGTAAAGTAAGTAATAATAAGTAAATAAACTAAACTAAACTAAATAAAACTAAACTAAGTAAACGTTAAACGTAA
>NW_013667377.1:219930-224270 GCF_000517525.1 Limulus polyphemus | reverse complement strand
TAGTACAGAAGCAGTGACATGAAATTCGGAATTAATATTTGACTGTGAATGAGTTGGGAATCCAAGAAAAAGGTTTAAGAAAAAAGAAAGTACAAACCAAAGAAAAAATAAATAGGGAAGTTCACTTGAAAATAAACTACAATTAACAAATAACTGTAGAAACTTGAAAAGTACTACTTTGAAAATAAAATAAGTATTGCACAAAATTGCAGGTCTGAACTTGCCAACTGCCTAATGCCCATCAGGCAAAATTGAATAACTGGAGTAACCTGTGTCAGAAGGGTGTGTCACACTATTGGTGAAAGGTTGTCACATAATAATTTAAATGCGAAGATGCAGTAAATGACACTGATCATGGGATAGATGGTAGTTTCAAGGTCAGTGGCAAGCAAATAATTTTGCATATAGAGGGCAGCACTGAATGAGAAAAGCTTTATGTAAGAGGAGGTAAAGGTACCTTATTAGAAGAACAAAGTTTGCAAGAGCAAAAATTAATATACTTGTAATAGAACAGTCATATTAAATATTTAACAAAATGTTGTGGAAAACTTGGAAAAATTCCATAAGATGCTCTGAGGTCTAGTTTCCTTCCAACATATGCTAAATTAAACCAATATATTAATGGCTAAATGGAAAGTATTTAATCTATCTATAATTGTACAAAATTCCTGAAAGAATACTCCTTATTTTCACTGAATAGGGAAGCACTAAAAACAAATTAAAATCAATTAAATATGTGTATTTATATGTATATATTCAACAAAGTTGATAAAATACAAAAATAATTTAACAGTAAATTAAAATGTGAAAAAAAAGATACTTTATCAATAGTACAAAAGAATTATTTTTTAAATTATAAAAAGGAAGCAAGATATTTCACTAATAATTATAACACTTGCTACTAAGACTACATCATGCATGCTCAAGTAACAATAACCATATTTTAACACATACATAAACTAAACTAAGAGCAAAGTGTACTTAAAGCCTTTAAAACTAGAAAATAAAATATATTTTAGATGTTTATAGTAAAATGTAACTTATCAAGTGCAGCAGATAAGTGCACTTAGTATATATCTTAGCCAAATGTATAACTACACATACACTGAAATCATAATTTACCTTTATCATGTGGAGCAAACTTCAAAGCTTGATGGAGATCTCTCTATATTATGATAAAGAGAACAATTTTGTATATTTTATTACTTACAACATAGTTTTTGTTTATACACTTCTTTTACTAGCAGGAAATTACATTTTTTGATTATACTCCACACACGATCATATATAAATAAAATAAAGAACTCTATCTCCAGAATTCATCATTATTAGCTCAATATTTTGTTATAATAATGTTTATTACTTTCTATCATAAACAAAGTATTTGTCTTTTGTCTCAAATGTTTCTGATTAACCACCAAAACACACTTTTTTGATGTATTCTAGTTCTTTCTGAATGTAGGAAATAATAATCTTTCTTTGTAAATATTAAGTACTATCCGGTTTTTGTTTTCTTAGAGTGTCATCTAATAATCTGTAGAGAAAAAACCATAAACTAAATTTTCACACACAATTTACTCAAAGGATTAAAACATTATTTCAACAGGTCACCAAAACTCCTAGCCCAAGAAATGATGTAGTGAAAAAGAATAAACACTGTTAAAACATTAAGAGCAGAGTGTGAAAAACTGCTACTGTATAAATCCAAAGATGTTTACATTAACCTGCATTGTTAAATGCCTTAGAAAAATGTTTAAAACACTTTAAATGCCCTATGGTAATGTTTTTTGCTCATGAAAGCTGTATCTACATTTTTCACAGTGCATTATTGTTAGAGCTTCCATGTTCTTCTGATCATGACTGATTTCTTATTTGTCATTTAACTGAGTTTTGAGACAAAAGGGCAATAACATTTGAGAAATGATTAAATACTGTAAAAATTGTACTAAAATAAAACTAACTGATGTTTATGATTAATATTATCTTTCTTGTTCTCCATCTTTGCAGTCATATTGTTTGGTTTCAATAACCACACTAGATAGCACACATACACATAAACTGCACTTGTGTTGAGGAGTGATCACAAAAAGATATCAAAATATTCCTAAGGGACCAAATAAAAAATTATTTACCCTAAAAATATCACTAATGGTGATAGTACCCAATTGATAATTCAATGTTTTCTAAACATTGTAAGTTTTTGTTTTATGACATTATGTACTCCTAGTAAGACAAGTATATTAAATTAGCTTCATTAATTACAGGGTTAATTTTTAGTTCTGACATATGTAAGTACCTTGCTTTGATCAAAACTGAAATTATAAACTTATAATTATTGTTTTTCATAGACATGTAGCACGATACATAATTTATTAGGTAGACATTACCTTTATATAAGAAAAAAAAATTACAAAATACATAACCTACCAAACTTCTGTCATAATCTCTTCTCCCATGAAAAGCTTGACCTCTTCTGAATAAAGCTTTTGGATTTGTAGAATCCAGATCAAGAGCCTGAAAGAAAAGTATGCAACAAGGAATTATTACCTATTATGTCTATGCTGGGAATTTCTTTTCTGTAATGACCTTAATCCTAACTACTTTTGGGTCAGCTAGTAATTTTTTAAGCCAAGAATTTTCACCCCTGGGTGGCCGGCCAAGATGGCAATCATATAGAACAAGCATGTTTGGTGACAGGGATTCAAACTCCCGACCCTCATATTGTGAGTCAAGTGCTATGACAGGCCCCTGTCTACACTAAGAACACATGTGCAAAATTATTTTAATAATAGGAATATATTTCACTTTGAGTAACTCAGGTTTCAAGTACGAAATCATATTATAAATGTCCATGTAACAAGTACAAATCATAGTATTTTCTATTACCAGGGTTTGTAATAACTTCTCAAGTGCAGGGATAACTTTACGACCTTACTCTAGATGTACAGAGTAAGACGAGCAATTCTGATCATCAATGTGTATTAAAAAAAACAGTCAGACTAGTTTAATTTAAACATGGTTGAAACACTTTAAAGTTTAAAGTGTTATTCTGCCACTCACTCTTGTAAAAAGATAAACATTAGTCACTCTACACTTTATAAACCTCATGTTTTTGCCAAAACCATACTAGTACTTTTTATTTTTAAATATCAAGGCTTTTCCTACTGAATGACAGTTACATGAGTGGTACATTACTTGCTAAAAAGTAGCAGCATAAGCCAATCAAGGGGCAACAACTTCCTGCCACTTTAAATAACAGCAATAGTGACCTATACTGTTATGTATATCAAATCTGTGTTAATTATAATGTTTGTCTTGCCAAATTCATCATTTATTGAAGATGTATAAAACAAACATTAAAAATCCCTGTGACACTACTGATATAGTGTTTTTAAACACAGCATTAAGTTGCATGGATTCTGTCATTGATACCATACATTATGCATTAACTAATGCAAATTGTGCAATTACACATGTATAATATACAGAAGAGTGCAGGAAGTTAACATTTTCCTAAATTGCTGATCCCTGTATACAAAACATAGGTAAACGCAAGATGAATTCACTATGAGAATGTGGAGAAATGCCTCAGCAACCACAAACTTGGGCATACATGGACCTGGTGAAGAATGCCAATGTAGGGTGAGAAAGAAGTCCATTGTGGAGTGGGGAGAAACAAAGAATGCCTTCTCTCAGGCACAACAAATAAACAGGAATAAAATCCCAGAAGAACGGGATCAACTGTCACTACCACCCCATGATAATTAACTGATAGCTGTGAAACAAAAATCTACACCCCAATGTAATAGAAAGACCAACCTCGATACCAGAACCTGAAGTGTCCATGGGTCTGCAGTGAAGGAATACCATCAATAGTGGTGACCTCACTCTAACTGACCTTCAGCAGAGGGTACGTTTTGAAACACATAATTCCTTATACCCACTTATTAACAATATTTTTAAATATAATTATAAATAATATATAAACAAACAATTCCACAATATGTTGTTAGTACATTGAGTCTAACTAAAATATTTCTATAATACAGTTAATCAAATCTTTAGAAACACTTTTTACTATATAGGCTTTATCGGACAATGTCTATAAAGCTGTACTTTGCTTCTTTATTTCAAAATTTCCAACAATTTACCAATTTTTAATAAACTTCTTTGATCGTAGCAATGTTTTTACACCAGTCTCACTGGAAAATGTTTTTAAAACCACACACTAAATATTTAAAAACAGTGATGTATTGCAATTAAAGAATTACTATAATACATTTATAGAATGATACTCTTCATTTGAAATCAGACATCATTTTTCAAAATGTCTACAAGTT
>NW_013667377.1:214968-219906 GCF_000517525.1 Limulus polyphemus | reverse complement strand
ATATATATAGATAGATATATAGGTAAATTTAATCATTAACTTTAAATAACCCTGAGGAATTTAAAAATTGACCACATTTTGCCCGAATGACAAATGATAACAAAATAAGTTGAGGTTTTTATGATTGCTATCTAAGATTGTAATATTTTCTTGTTTTAATCTTTAAAATTGATGCACAAGAAAATAAACAACTTTTAGTTATTTCGCTGAAATCCTAATATTCTAACAAAAATTTATTTATTTATCATTCTTTCCCCATAACATCAATTAAAATTTTAAATTTTAGCTATGAAGATAATGTGATGGTAACAGCTTTACAAACTTCTATGAAGCATTTTGTTTTCCCAAAATAACTGATTCACACATGACTGAATTTTTTCTATCAAAAAAAAATTTTTAGGTGATATTTGACAAACACATTCAGTTTATAGATTGTCTAAAATATTTTTCTCAGTAGTGTAAATAAACATTTACACAGTAATCTGCTGTGCAAAGTTCAACTCAGCTTAATATTATTTTGTAAAGTATTCTCATGTGAAAACAGTAGTTAATAAAAGCACAGCTCCAATGAAACTTTATAAACATTATTATGTGGTTTATAGCATGACTATAAACAACCGATTCATAATAAAATTTATAATGTATGGACAATACTACATTGTAAGTAACTTTTTAGTTTGTTGGCAATATCTTGTCATAAAAATAAAACTATGGTATATATTCTGATTACTGCCCACTGGTATGAAATATATTTACTTTTCCCCTCAAATAATATTATTTATCCTCCTTTTTATCATTTGGTACAATGTAGATCTTTTTGGGGTGAATTAACAGGAACATGTTGTACACTACACCAACTTAAAGATCTATTCTTTTTTTAATTTTCCTTTTTCCTAATGTGAAAAACTATTTTGAATTTACAAAGATTATATCATTTCTTCAACCTACCGATGAATCAATTAGCATTGTAAAGTTAGAGCACACAAACATATAACCAATATCATTTTTGTTCATAAGTAACAACAGTACCAAGCTAATCTAATCTCTGTACAAAATACTTGTAAATTACAATACAGAAATTTGTTGTGCATTTCACTTACTCTTTTTAAACTATAACAAATTTATTCATAAAAACGAATTAATTATAAGGAGTCAAAAACAAAACAATGACTTACACCATTAATTGACTGAAATTTATTTTTATAAACTTACAAATCTTCTCTCCTATTTATTTCTTTGTGAACAATTATGTTTAATAAGCTTATTTTGA
The DNA here is from genome assembly GCF_000517525.1 of Limulus polyphemus. Classification (NCBI taxonomy): domain Eukaryota; kingdom Metazoa; phylum Arthropoda; class Merostomata; order Xiphosura; family Limulidae; genus Limulus; species Limulus polyphemus. The sequence continues at coordinate 218,636 of NW_013667377.1, read as the reverse complement.
GATGTAATTCACAACTCTCCTTCAACATGCAACAGTAAATTGTTTTAATTATTATTATTTATGCTACAATGAGTTTAGTTGCATTGCAGACTAAAGAACTATTAAATTACTATTAAAAATGTAAAAAAAAAAATTACAGTTTCACAGAATCTGTAAACATTTTATTATCCACAGAAATCTAAGCTTATACATGAGATTACATAAAAATAAATAAAAATTACAAGCATATGTTCCCTTTTACTTTTATTATGCCAGATTTATTTAGCTAAAAGGTTCAATTAATTACTGAATGTGATCAACCGAAATACTGTAAAAAATTAAAACATGGTAAACAAAATCTCCCAAACAATGCTTAGGAAATATTTAAAGTTTTTAGTCTTACCTATTCAGAATACAAGGTAATACAAAAACAATCACTTTTCTCTCTTCATCTTTTTGAAGTTCATTGACTTCTTGTAGTTTATTAAGATACCTGAAGAAAAAGAACAAATTCACCTCATCTTTTAGGAAGGTCCATTCATTCTTTTTAAAATCCTATATATCCTTAAGAATAACTAGAATTACTTAATAGGGATTTTATACAATATCCAATTAAAGTCCAAAACCAGAATAAGATAAATAAAATAATTAAAAAACAATTATTTATGTATACATAAATTCCTTATTTCAAAAACAACAACATAAACTTCATATACCAATAACTTTTATTGTTTTTACTGTAAGGTAGCATAACATGAACTTGTTAATTTACCTTAATGCTTTCTTGTACTTGGCATGTGCCATAACATAGTCCTGCTTCCTAAAATACAAGTTCCCAGATCTTTTGATCATTTCTGAAACTTGAAGAACCTTTTCTATCTGAAAAAACAAACAAACAAACAAAAATTATTTCCCTTAGTACGTTTACAAAACACATTAGCAGACTTATGAAAATGTAGTACAAGGTTTGTAAAGATGATCATGAAAGATTTCCAACTTTATATCACACATAGAGTGGATTGATGCATTTATTTTACAATGTTTTTATACCGTGGAAGTTTATAAAGTAAAAACAACCTAGAGTTAGAAAACTAGCCTCTTAACCAAATTTTCAATTTAAAGAACATAATAACCTTTTAGGAAAAATGCATTTGTATAATTATTTTTTGAGTTTCTTAGGACTAATGATTTTAACAAACCTCATTATTAAGGTAACAACATTTGGTTTGGGTTGTTTCCATTTAATATCTCAAACAGAAAGTATACAAATGCTAAGAAAAAACTAACTTTGGTATAGTTTGTCATTGCTTTTGTAGCATTTAACTACAAATGATGTTCAAACATAGTTGGTTATTACTAGAGCTGGTCAATTATTGAATTTGCTACTCAATTAATTGTTGGGCTACTTAATTAATTGCATTTAAGTAACTGATTATTCTAACTTGAGAGTAATCATACTATATCAGCTAGTTTTAGTTTTTTAAACTAATTTTCAAACTACCCTATGTTTAATATGATAGAAATCTTTTATTGGTCAGCATTTTTGCATCTTGCAAAAAATAATTTTATTTTCTAAAACAATTTATTTTGCAAGAAACTTCTGACACATTTTTGTTTTAAATATAATTTAAACATTTCCTACTGTTCAATTGCATCACCATTTTGTAGATTTTTAAAATATGCACTAAGTCCATCATTGACTGTGTAAGTCATAAATTGATAACAAAATAATGAAAACATTTTATTCTCAATGACAATGATGTTTTTATCTAAAACCTATCATGACTGCAAGTAGAAATAATTAAACAGCCAGTTTGTCGTTTTTTTTTTATACATGTTATTTCAATGGTGTAAACATAAAAATGAATGTCAATAAATATGGATTTAGTTAATCAGAATAATTTGACATTGCTTACCACACTCATTAATTCTAACTAAGCTTTCTGATTTGATGATGATTTTATTTGATTTGTTGAACATAATACAAAAAAACCCTCACATGAAACCCCTGCAACTAAAAAAAAACCCACAGTATATCTATTCAAAACACACTAATTTTAAACAACAGCCAAATGTTATTTCTGAGTGTTTCATTATCTGCATGAGAGCATGTCCATTTTAAAAGTTTGTATTTTAAAAACATCACAAATGAACTTATCCACAGAGTATATCAATAACTACTTGCTCTTGAAAAGAAAGTATTTGGCTACCTGCAAGGATTTTGAAATGAAAAATAACATTCCTTGATCATAACATGTGAAAGCAAGGGTACAAGAAAGCTATAAACAACCATATGTTAAGATACTTCTCTGAATGAGGAAGCTCTTTACTTGGCAATTACATCAAATGAGAGAGACATTAATAAACATAATGAGCGAAGTGCTACTACACATATTAAAAGTAGGTAAACATTTGGATAACATTGCTAGAGATTGATGCTTTGAGAAACTCTTACTTAAAACATTATATTGGTATAGTTACCATTAATGAACTGAAAGCATACTATAAAAAGAATTTCAAAAAAAAGTTTCAAATTTGGTATCTGAGGAAAACAAAATTTTGAAATTTATTCAAGGATAATGGGAAGCAGCATATAATAAGTTGTCCACTGTGGAATATTAGCAGAATAAAGACAGAATAAAAATGCAACTATATTTTAATTTATTTTATTGTCCCTTGGTGGGCTAATGGTAAGTTTACAGACATACAATGCTAAAATCTAGGGTTAAATTCTCCACAGTGAAAAAGAGTGCAGGTAGTTTATTGTCTGTGCTAAAACAATAATAACATGTATTTGAATATAAATTTCGTATGTAAATCATATATTTATAAAATATGAAATAGATTTAGCAAATATATACAGAACTGGAAAAGATTAAATTGGTATACGAAACAACAGCTAAAGATTTTGGGAATTAACTAATACTAACAAACCTAAAAATGTTTTTGCACTACATACATGAAAATAAGGTAAAATATTATTCCATCATAAGCAAAATAACATTTTGAATACACAGGTACTCTTCTCTTGACATTTGGAAAGTAAAGGAGTAAAATACAATGTAGAGCAAAATGTGTGTCATTTTTTGTTTGTTACCTTAATAAAATGATTGACAGTTACAAATTTGAATACTATATTAATTTCTTGATTTTTTTATTGTTTATTGAAAAATTAAGTGGTACATTTACATTTGCAATTTATTACATGGTTGAACGGCTGGCATGACTTAGTGGATAAAGACCATACATTGGAATCGATCCAGATCAGGATGAGGATAAAGATGGGAAGTTATAATAAATGAAGACCACTTCATGAGTATACTAAATACACATGTTAAGTCAAATCAAATGGTATAGAAGAAAAACAACAAAGACTAATTAGGAGTCATAGCATAACTTAATATTAACTAATATACGAGGCCTGTGAGAAAAGTATCCGACCATTGGCCGGGGAATAAAAACTAGCATATCTGGAGCATTGGAAACCTAATCACCCTCAAAGTAGTCTCCTTGGGACTCCACACACTTCTCCCAGCGGTGCCGCCATTGTTGGAAGCATTCCGAGAAAGCCTCTTTCGAGATGGAGTTTAGCTCAGCTGTCATTGCAGCCATAATGTCCTCTCTTGTCTGAAATCGCATTCCTTTCAATGGCCAGAAGTCGCAAGGAGCCATATCAGGAGAGTAAGGAG